>NC_054548.1:28142795-28427795 GCF_017654505.1 Polyodon spathula
AGCCCCCAATAGGGTTTGGAATATTCTTTATCACTGGGTTCTTTCCAAACTTTTGTTCAGACAGTATATTGTATATTATATCATGCCATCTAATTTACAAAAGTGGCAGCAGCATTTGACATACACTAGCTTTACAATCTCAAATGCCTACAGTAAACACTTTTTTTTTCAGAATAAATTATGTATTCCCTCAATAGACAGAGATATATGCAAAACACGAGGTTAATATCTATACCTACAGTAAATGCATTTCAACTGGATGCATCCCTTCTCTGTTATGACACCTTTCTATCTCCTGTCTAAGTTGCTCTGTATAGGTGGCTGTGTGGTCCAGTGGTTAAAGAAAAGGGCTTTTAACCAGGAGGTCTTTCAGGTTGTAAGTGACTCTACATCTGATGCATAGTTCACACATACTAGCCTCTGTAAGTCGCCTTGGATAAAGGCGTCTGAAAAATAAATAAGTAATAATAATAACACAAAAAAGCAGTTCACTGTGCTGCAACATGGCAGCTAATGCCTCAACAGTCAGGTTTCTGTCCTCTGCAAAGCATCTCTACACATACATGTTATAAGGGGCTTTTAACATCAGTATTGATCTAACTAAAGCTTCTGACATCACAAAGTCCTTTTCAACAATGTTGTTTCAAAACTGCCTTGCTGATAGTGTAGATGACATGACCTCCAACATGTGTCTCTAAGTTGTTGGTAAAGGGGTACATGATTAAAAAGGGGTTCACTTTGGATTATGTTATAAAGCCTGTTTACATTTGCGAGTTTATATAAGTGGGAGGTGATTTCCAGTTAGCAGTCAGGCAAGGCTTTGAAAATATTTAAAAACTTGTAATAATTGTTTAAAATACAAAACACTTGGTAATACTGAATAACAATAATGTAATGCATTCAGTACATATTCATTCCGGAAATTATAATTATAGATGGAAAAATGATAATTCATGGCATTCGGAAATGCATTGATAAAATGTGTTGATCATAAAAAAGTTGACCCTACTGTACAAATGATTATGCAGTTGTCTTCTACGTTGGCAGTGCTGTCTTTAAATATGAGCATGGACATTTCTCCTGAAGAAAAGAAATACCATACTAGATATTAAGCATGTGTTTTTCACTGCCATTAAAATTCATGGAGGGTATCGCTGTAACAACTGAAGAGCTGGTCCAAGATCTTATTAAAAACAAGCAAATTGAGGTAACATGAAGCACGAGAAATAGCATGCTGCTGCAGCACAGAGGTGTGACTAACTTTCAAAGCTGCATAAACGGATTGAGACAAAGAGAATGTCACTTGCATCAAAACTGACAGCTAAATCCTCAAGCAGGATTCCTGGTGTTACAGATGGTAGTAATGGAGATCAGGAATATTCACACAGCTATAGAGATGAAAATGTGTATGAAAATTGGAAAAATTGTGTATTGTTACCATGAAGATCAGTTTAACCCTTTTATTCAGCACTTGTCAGGCGCATCAGGCCCATTTTATTTTCACATGTGCTGTTTAAAATATTTTTTTTCAGAATAAAACAGGTTTAAAAAGCACTGAATAGCAAAAGTACACTCATTACTGCATCTCCAGCCAAGCCCTACGCCTTGTTCACTGTATTTTTCACATATCTCTTTATAGACATGCATACTGATAAATCCTCTCCTGATCACCTGTTTTATCACCAAACTCCTCAATAGTGCGATCCAAGTCATTATTTTATTACTAGAATATCTCAAAAAGCTCTACAAATGTCTATGCTATTCTTTGAGTGCTGGATGCAGAAGCAGATATCTTCTTTGTTTATGTCCTTGTTATCTCTGACAAAAACATTGTCATTCCCACAATTGCTGCTTCTAACCTGGCTTCTTTTTTTCATTGCTCCTCTTTACATTGAAATGCTCATTCCCTTATCAGCTGGGTTGTAACCAGAATAAAGATGCTGAGACACATGTGCCAAGAAAAGTGCTCAACACTGACTGAAGTGTTCTCGGTTATCCTTATAAGCTCTACTACAGAGAGAAAGACAGACAGGGAATGGGAGAGGCGTCATCACAGGCACAGACAAGTATGATTTGGGAAGACACACAGTCAACATGCAGGTAAGGCGCAAGTGGATAAGGGCATACATGGACAGATATTTAGTCTGTACATACAAGAATACTTGAAAGAACATGAACAAATATCCAACAATGAAGATGATGAACAAGTTCAATAATGGCAACGAGTGCAAGGGACAATGAGAATGCAAGGTAAGTGTATGGGAAGTGACAGTTGATGGGGCAGGCATTGTAGATGCAAGGCTGGGGTGTTGGAGCCTTTTTTTTTGGTTATGCATTGTCAATGTTTTTTTTTTTGTTGTAGGTGTGACTTTTGAGCTGATAAGGGAATGGTCACAATCACCTTGGAATTGTACAAAGAGCATTTCAGTGTAAAGTGGAGTGATCAAAAAAGAAACCAAGTTAGAAGCAACAATTGTGTAAATGTTGGGATCCAGCACCTTTCCAATTGTGCCTATTTGCTTGATGTTTGGCAAGGTTGTCCCAGTTGCTTTTCCTAATTTGGGCTTTTGTGTTTGATATCACCACTTTAAATGACTGTTGCATTTTTCTAACTTGTTTTTTTTTTACATTGACATATACATATTTTTGTTGTAGATATCACTTTTTTTACTTTATCAAATAATGAATAAAGCAAGGGAAAGCTATTCGAGAATGTGTATGGTTGTTGAAATGCAAAATAAAAGAAAAAAGGCAAGAGAAGTCACAGGCTTCTTTTTTACGAGTCCAGATAAGAATAGTTTATTGAAGATAAAAGTTCTGAGTTACAAAGTTACAAACAGTCATCTTAAAGGTTACATGGTGACAACAGTTTGCAGGTATCCTCTTTCCAAGCACGGATCAGAGCAATACAAACAACATTTCAGTATTCTCAGTTTACATGCAGTCTCTCAGTGACATCATGATTTTTCCTTAAACCAATCAGAAAAAGACACAAATCTCTTATCACTGGGTTGATTGTCCATTTGTTTTAACCCTAGCTTCAAAGCATCTGGTTCAATCCAGTTTCTCTTTGAAGTAGACAGTTTTTATAACCTTCATAAAATCAACTGTAATTTCCTGAGAAAAACTGTTTTATTTCTAGTTTGTACTGTCTAAGTAGGAATTTAACCAGAATCAGGCTAAATCTTTAACCCAGACCACAAATTAATTTATATCTAAATAAAATATTCCAACAATGATAAATAGACAGATAAACAAGACAAGAAAGTAATAAGTAGACTAATATAGGAGAAATGAGAAAAGATTTGAAAATAAAATAATGGTAGAAGGGACTTTTGGAGAGTATTGAAAGTGTAAACATTTTTTGTTTTAGTTGCAAATGTACAGCCATGAGTGTTGAAAACAATATGTCTATTTTGGTAGGTATTGATATATTAATATTTACGAAGATACAAAACAACAGTGTTATGAATTGTTAAAAAGGTACATATGTATGTCAGTGCTAAAGGGTAGTATACTAACACATTTTAATGCTGAAAAAAACACATTATTCTCCTTGTTATAAAGGTGTTATGAAGTTAGGCCAATGTAAGGCATTTGTAAAGCATTAGATCTCTTGATAAAAAGGCCATATCCATGTCCTTTGCATTTCTTGGCTATGTTTTGACTTCAATGAGTGCATCATTTGCATGCACCCATTTTCCAGTAGCACCAACAGCAAGAAGAGACACATAGTGTCCTCAAGTAACACCCTGTCCCCTTGCTCAAGGGTGTGACACCAGTTACTGAATCTAAAGGTTCACATACTTTTTCACACAAGGATATTGAATGTTGAATCATTTGTGGAAAAATAAATGTTGAAAACGTATCATACGTTTGTGTCATTTGTTTAATCAGGTTATCTTTATCTATTATTAGGACTTAGATTAAGATCTAATGACATTTTAGGTTTGAGATATATGAAAATCCTAAGGGGTTCACAAACTTTTTTCTCTGTACCACGTGTGTGTGTGTGTGTGTGTGTGTGTGTGTGTGTGTGTGTGTGTGTGTGTGTGTATTATATATATATATATATATATATATATATATATATATATGCTTGTATTTTCTGCTGTAGAAATAGCTATGTTCTATGTTTTGGTATTCACATAGAAGGTTTCAATCTGTTATCATACACAGCTCACTCATATTTCTGTAAAAAACCTTTCACCTACTCTACAGTGTAATGTCATGTTTCAAATTAACACAATAATATTAATATGCAAATAAAATGGTGTCTCCAAGTATGGGAGTGGGATTGATTGAATTAATATGCATGTTTCAAAATAAATAAGTACGTTTTCCAGTGCAGCTGTACAATGTCCCTCCTTGTATCTATCATTGATTCGTTCTGAATACTTTAAACCCACCTCAACTACTGAGTGGCAGCACATTCCTACAATTCTATTGGAGACTCTGTTTGGGAGATTAAAACAAGATTATAATTAGGAATTTGTGGTTAAATGTAAAAAAAAAATGCTTACACACAAAAACCCCAGAAAAATGTGACCATAAGGATTTCGTTGTGGGAGACAGCAAAGGAAAGAAAGTACAACTTAAGTGTACAAGTACAGTACTCTCCAGTTACTATATATGTTGTGACAGTACAAAGTGGCTTTTTATATCAGGCAGGAGGACCCTTGTTTACAATGTGCTATTTCCACTGTAGAACAGATCTGAGGATAGGTGTTAAAAACACCATAAAACCCTAACCGGTTCTCACACAGTGCTGGAGGTTGCTCGATCCTGTATGTTTATGCTTGTAGTATCAGTAGGAGGGACTGACAGTCAACATTCGAGTCCTGTTGGCATCTCTGGAACTAATATAAATCATCTCCTGCTCTGGATTACCAGCCAGGTGATGAAACATCTGTGATTGATTCCCATTATTTCTTCTTCCCCCTAAAGGACATCCCTGAGTGGCAACCACTAACCTTATCAGTGACCCTGCCCATGTGAGTAAGTTCTGGAGTCCTGCAGTCTCATTTGTTTTTGATTCCATCTCGGCTGACTGTTTTCAGTAAAAAAAAAAAACGCATACAGCCAACCTTTTTAACTCGACATCCCATAGGGATGCCACTTAGTGTTGACTTATCCAAGGTGTGAGTTATCCATGGGTGCACATGAGCTATGGCATTAACATGCATATAACAGAACTCACACGTTTACAGTATTCAAGTTCATTTTTAGTTAAATTTTCTTTTGAAAACGGTTGAAAGAACTGCAGTGAATGAACCAATTAAGTATATAGTACTGTATAAACTCGGTTAAACTCATATAGTTCGATTGAAATAAGAATTAATAAAATAACTACAGTGTTATTTTTACGAAACCACAAACTGTGCACAAACAGTTGACTTTTAGTTATTGGCTTATACTGTCTAATTGGATGGCTTATATAGCAAAGGCTAACAAATGTGCATAATACAGAATTAACAAAAACAATAATAAAAAACTTAGTTTCACACAGAAATCAAGCACTGTCGATTGTTTCGCATACAAAAACACACACTTTGAAAGTTCTGCTGACAAGCTTGTTATCCTGGATAATCTGAGCTTTAAAGCCAATTAACTGATATAATTTTTTGCTTGTAACTCATTGTGAACTGATACTGTAACCAACTGCAGTTGGTAGTGCGAATGAATGAATGAACGATCTGTTTCCAGTCAGAGGTCAGACACATCAAACAAGAGTGTCAAGTAGATCAGTCATGTGAAACTACAGTGTTGAGTTATCCACTAGTCTTTTTAATAGTTTTTATCCCTTCGGTACTGGTAACAAGTGTCGAGTTATGAGTAAAGCATGGTGTCGAATTGAAAAATAAAAAGAGGCAGGAAGAGGCAGGACCGCTGGCTTCCACTTGTAAATGCCTGGGTTATCGCTAAACAACTTTCCTGATTCTGCACGTTCAGGCTCCCTCCTGACATTGCTGGAGCCCCCGATCAGATCTCCTGCTCGACCTCTGCTCGTCCTCGGGTACTTGGCTGGGAGGAGAAACAAAAACAAAATGCACCCGATTAACTCACTAGTCACTGGCCCCAATTGTACACTGGTCTCTTTTTCCCCCCACTCCAGTCTAGCCTGAGTCAATGGTCCTGCTGATTGGGTCGGCCTCAACATGTTAAGTGCACTAGACCTGACCCTAGTTCCGTTACTTAAATTTGGCAATCAGGGGTATCATCTCCACTTTTTGTGTCATCTGCAAATTTAACAAATTTGCTTAATATACCAGAATCTAAGTCATTAATGTAGATTAGGAATAGCAGAGGACCCACTACTGATCCCTGAGGTACTCCACTGGTTACCTCGCTCCATTTTGAGGTTGCTCCTCTAATCAGTACTTTCTGTTTCCTACATGTTAACCACTCCCTAATCCATGTGCATACATTTCCCTGAATCCCTACTGCGTTCAGTTTGATAATTAATCTTTCATGCAGGACTTTGTCAAAAGCACTCTGGAAATCTAAATAAACCATGTCATATGCTTTGCAGTTATCCATTGTCGATGTTGCATCCTCAAAAAAGTCAAGCAGGTTAGACACAATCTCCCTTTCCTCAAACCATGCTGACTGTATCCCAGGATATTGTTACCATATAGGTCATTTTCAATTTTGGATCTTTTTATAGTTTGCATAAGTTTACATATATTAGAAGTCAGGCTTATTGGTCTGTAATTACCTGGTTTGGTATTATTTGCAATTCTCTAGTCTGTCAGTACAACCACTGAGAGAGACTGCAAGAGACTGTTGCATGATCTTGATTAGCGTTTTATAAATAACTTCTTTCATTTTTGAATATTGGGAATATCTCATCCAGCCCATGGAATTTATTTATTTTTAGAGATTCTAGTCCCTTTAACACTTCTGCCTCTGTTATGCTAAAATTATTTAAAACTGGACAGGAACAGGTTGACATTGGGGCATGCTGCTCATATCCTCCTCCATAAAAACTTGTGAAAAATAATCATGTAATATATTTGCTGTTATTTTTTCTCTTCATCTATGATTTTGCCATTTGTATCTCCTCTTTCAATGTTGTCTTGCTGTTATAATATTGGAAAAACATTTTGGAATTGGTTTTAGGCCTCTTTTATCTCACTCTTGGGTCTTTCTAACTTCCTTTTTGACTTGTGTTTGCACTTCCAAGTACTCTTTCTGTGTACTGTGTTCTTGGTCCATTTTAAACGCTCTGGCCAGTGTCTTTTTTCTCTGAACATTTTTTTTTTAATTGATCTAATAAAACATTTTGGCAATTTTGTTTTAGATTTAGAGTTGTCTACTTTTGGGATGTACTTGTTTTGTTGAAGTTACATACCACATAAAATAATAAAAAAAGAAAATTTCTCTCAAAATTATTTTACATTCCCACACAGACAACCAAGATGGAATCAAAAAGTAAAGAGGCTGCAGGACTCCAGAACTTACTCACATCGGCAGGGTCACTGATAGGGTTAGCGGTTGCCACTCAGGAATATCCTTTAGGATGAAGAAGAAATAATGGGAATCAATCACAGATCTTTCATCACCTATCTGGTAATCTAGAGCAGGGGATGATTTATATTAGTTCCAGAGATGCCAGCAGCTATTTAAGCCCAAAGTCTCCCATAAGAGGTAGCTGTTGATAGAGCAGGGGATAATATTCAATGGTTAAGGCATTCCATAAAGTTCTAGACAAAATATATTTAGTCAAGCATTAGTATTTCAGTTATTTCTATACCAATCAGGCTGAGACTCTTCAACACCAAGATAAATTAAAAGCTACAAATACTATTGAAAAAGTAACTTTACCTTTATCACATGTTTAGGTTTTCAGAATCACTCGTTTGACCGATCGATTATAGACCCTTAACTTGTAAGACACCATGTACATCTAAAAAGAGAACAGAAATAAAATTAAAATAAAATATGCCAGCTCAGTCATTTAAAAATAGTTCTGTCTACCCTCAGAATGATATTCACTAATTTTGGATGGTCAAAATACAATATTAAGAACAAATACTATGAGCAAGGATGGATCTGTCATTAGTGAAGAACATATATGAAATGCACACAACTGACAATAACACTTGCACCTGGAGCAATAGGGACAAGTGCAACTGGCTAAAAAAGAATATCAAAATACAGACAACACTAATAAAGAAATAATATCATTGAAATAAAAGACTATCAATTTAAATCAAACATCAAATCAATCAAATTACTAAATTCAAAAATAATACCAAATTAAAATTCCATATCAAAATATTGAAATGTCAAATGAAAGAAATGATCAATTTATCTACAATCTTATAGCAAAAAAAATAAAATAATAAAATAATATAAAATTAAAATATGAGAATAAAATATTTTAATAAAATAAATGCCAGTTTAACTTAATAAAAGAAATATAAAAGTAATAGATTATTAAATTCAACCAAGACATCAAAACAAACTAAAACTTAAACAAACCAAGTTCAAATACAATATATCTTAAAAAAGAATAAAAAGTGAAAAGAATATCAAGGTTAACATAAAATAAATGCCAATTTAAACTAATAAAAGTAATGTAAAAGTAATAGAAAATTGTTATATCTCGAGGGTTTCTTAACCTCGCCTTATATAACTTGTAATGAGGAAACAGGACACGAGATCATGTTTTACTGCTTTATTACGAACTGCCCAACATGACTGACAATATCCATAGTGGTATAACCCCACTACGGTGTGCATGCATGGACAAACGTAATATACAACATCTCCTCCACTCTTTCATGAATTGTCCCTTTAGAAAAACAATAGACGGTATCTCTTTTGTTTAGATTTCCTTTTCTTAATAAAACTGTATATATATATATATATATATATATATATATATATATATATATATATATATATGTGTGTGTGTGTGTGTGTGTGTGTGTGTGTGTGTGTGTGTGTGTGTGTGTGTGTGTGTTAAACAATTCCCATGAAATAATATTTCAATGAACTCTCTAATTTTTAACATAAACAAAACCGAGGGATGAGGGTAGACTTCCTCAAACCTTGAGTTTACCCATGGGGATTATTCTACCCCAGATAAAAGGGTAAATCATTATAAGTCCAAGCGACTTGTTGTCCGCCGCTATCGAGCAGGATACAGGCGGTCAGCACTGTCTTCTGATGGTGGTGGTGACACGGGTGTAGGCAGGTTGGTGGCCTGTGTCACAGTCTCTTCATACACTTGTGTGGGCAGGGCTGAAGCAGTAGCTTCCTAAGAAGGTGAGCCCCTTGGCAAAGGCTGCTGGCCCAGGGTGTCATCCAGGAACAGTTCTGGACTAGCGGCTCTCGGCTCTTTAGGAGTTTCCTTTCCCAACAACAGCTGGTGTGTATGTCTCCTCCAGATAAGATTGTCTGCAGTTTTGACTATGTACAATATGGGACCAGTCTGTGCAATAACTGTGGCAGGAACCCATTTCGTCCGTGGAGGTAGTTCCATGCTAGTACATGCTCTTCCAGACTGAAGGCTTGGTCCTTTGCTTTTTGCTCACTTCTTTTGACTTGGATCTCCTGTTGACGTCTCATGACTTCCTTTTCCTTAGGTGGTCTGAGAAGGTCAAAGTTGGTGCGCAATGGTCTTTTCAAGAGAAGTGACACTGGTGACGCTTTTGTGGTTGCATGCAGCATGTTTTTGTAAGCTAACAGAAAACTATTCAGGCATTGATGGAGGCTCCTTTGACCTAGTGAAGCCTTTAAGGCATGCTTCATAGTCTGTACAAACCTCTCGGCTAGCCTGTTGGTCGATGGATGGTAAGGTGCAGATCTGATATGCTGTACACCGTTGACCTGAAGGAATGTAGCCAGTTCCTGCGACACGAATTGTGGTCCATTGTCGCTCAAAAATTGTTCTGGGGAACCAAAATGACCGAACATTTCACCCAGCTTTTTGATTGTCTTCTCAGCAGTAGTAGAACTCATAACCGCCACTTCTCATCACTTGCAATGGGCATCTACCACCACCAGAAATATTCTCTCTTCGAATGGACCAGTGAAGTCGACATGTAGGCATTGCCATGTCTCCTCCAGCCAATCCCACGGATACAATGGAGCAGGTTGGGATTGGTTTCGAACCCTCTGGCATGTGGAGCATGTCTTCACCTTCTCTTCTATGTTTCCATCCAAACCAGGCCACCAGAAGTAGCTCCAAGCGATCTCTTTCATGCAAACCATTCCACAATGGTCTGAGTGTAACTGTTGCAGTACTGGTTTCCTCAGCGACAGCGGAATAATCACTCTCCTCCCCCACAGAAAGCAACCAGTCTGTACTGACAGCTCATGTCTCCTGGAAAGGTATGGTTTCAGCTTAAGCGTATCTCCTGTCACTATGCCTTTATTGATTATATCCATCACCTCGGATAGCACCGGGTCGTTTCGGGTGTATCTTTGCACTTGTTTTGAAGTGATAGGTGCGTTTTCCACTTGTCTAAAGTAAAAGATGTCCTCTTGATGTGTGTCTGGTGTTCCCATAGGTAATGGCAACCTTGAAAGTCCATCTGTGTTGCAGTGAAGTTCAGACTTGCAGTATTTGATGTCGTAAATGTGCAAGGATAACAATAAGCCCACCTCACTGCAAGTGATGGAATTCCCCTGTGTGGCTGAAAGATACTCGTCAGTGGTCAGTGATCTCTCAGAAGAATGAACTTCCTCCCGAACAGATATTGTTGAAACTTCCAAATGCCGAAAACGATGCATAGGGCTTCTCATTCTATCTGGGCGTAACTACTTTCTGCTTTGTTCAGTGTTCTTGATACAAAACCGATAGGTATCTCCTCACCGTTTGGCATGATGTAAGACACGACTGCTCCCACGCCATATGGCGATGCATCACAAGCAAGCTGTAGCGGCAGTGATGGGTCAAAGTGCATCACAGCCTCTGACTTCAGGAGTGTTTCCTTTGTTTTAACGAATGCTTATTCACATTTGTCAGTCCATGTCCATGTTTTCTCCTGACAAAACAACAGATGTAGCGGCTTTACCATCACTGCTAAGTTTGGGATAAACCGTCCGTAATAGTTCAGTAACCCCAAGTAGGACCGCAGCTGGCTGACGGTCTGAGGTTCTGGGGCATCCAAGATAGCCTAGGTCTTGGATGGAGCCTTGTGAAGGCCTGTGGCGTCGATCATATGTCAGAGATATTCCACCGATGACTGGAAAAACTCGCATTTGTCTTTTCAAACTCAGAGTCCATAGTCCTGCAACCTCTGTAAAGTTGCATCCAGGTTCCGGAGATGGTCCTATTCATCCTTTCCAGTAACCAGAATATCATCCAAGTAGCATTGAACTCCTGGCAATCCACTCAAGATTTGATTCATCATCCTCTGGAACAACACTGGCCCTGATGTGATTCCAAAAGGTAGATGACAGTACCTGAATAGCCCCTTGTGGGTAGTAACAGTCAGCAGTTCCCTTGACTTTTCATCCACGTGCATATGCAGGTAGGCTTGGCAGATGTCAATTTTACTGAACTTTTGACCCCCAGCTACTAGGCCTGCAAACAGATCATCAAAGTACGGTAGCGGATACTGCTCAGCTGGCAACACAGGGTTAAGAGTCACTTTAAAGTCTCCACATATCCTGACTGACCCACCCTTCTTCAGGACACATATGATGGGCGTCGCCCATTCTCACGCTGACCGGCTCCAGTACTCCGTCCTTCACTACAGCGTTGAGGTCAGCCTCCACCTTTGGTCTGATAGCTTAGGGTACGGGTCGTGCTTTCAGAAACTTTGGTTTCCTGTCTGGCTTAATATCAAGCTTCATTGTAATGTCTTTCATGCTACCCAGCTCACTTTCAAAAATGTTGTAATGTCTCTTTAAAATGGTGGTTAGACCTGAGTCTCCATGAGTCATCATGCATACTGACGGCCAGTCCAGTTTGATACTCTCCATCCATGAGCATCCCAATTGAGAAGGGTAGTCACCTTTAACTACATAGAGTGACAGTTTTGCAGTCTCTCCATTTAACTGAACTGTAACCTTAGTGATTCCTTTCATGGCAACAGATTCTCCAGTATACGCCACATTGGCTGGCTGAAGTGGAAGGTGTTTCAATGTCTTTTTGTAGACTCTGTCTGACATGAGAGATACAGCTGTTCCTGTGTCAATCTCCATGTGTACAGGCTGCCCTTCTAGCAAGGGAGAGACCCCCTAGCCATGCTGACCACCAGCAGCTGTCAGTATGTGTAGTGCAACTTCACTCACCTCTGTTCTTTCCTGCTCCAGAGAGTGAATATGTCTCTTTTTTTATCTTTGAGGGTCTCTTTTCTGTTCTCTGACTTTGACACTTTCCTTGATGAGCTCAAGTATTGAGGCTCTTTAGCTGCTCTTCATAGATACACTAACTTCAATAGCCTTTTGCAAACTTAGGTTGGTTTCAGCCAATAATCTCTTTTGTGTAGCTTCACTATGTAGGCCACACACTAATCTGTCTCTAATAGTGTCATTTAGCACATCATTAAATTCACAGTGCTTTTTTTCTCAGTACAGAAACAAACACTGTCACAGTTTATCCTTCTTCCTGGTTTCGTGGGTGGAGCCTAAACCTCTCAGACATGACTAGGGGTTTTGGTGAGAAATGTCCTGCCAATGTATCCACTATTTCTTTGTAGGACTTATCATCTGGCCTCTCTCTAACAAAAATAATTGGCAACGACTAAATTTATAAAAAAAATTAAAAAGTATTCGCTATATGTGGCAAATTGTCATTTACTAGAACATTACAAGGGGAATACAAATAACCTGTTACATTGAACCAATATGAATATGAGTAAAACAATATTAATAAAAAAAGGAGGTCAACTAATTACGAATAGTTTATACTACCTCAATAAAATATCACAGCATAGCATTTACTTATAAAACTCTATAACAGTTTCCTGTGGAAGAAATGGGGACAAAATGCATATAATTCAACAATAATAGCAAAAACAATAGGAGATAAGACACATAAATAATCACTTCATCAAAGTACTCTACTCTACTTTTCTCTCCTACTGCTGATCTTTCTTTTCAGTGTCTGTGACTTTACTGTGTTGCTATGCAACCGAATGCTAACCAATACATGTGAGCTCCACTGAAAGCTAGGTTGTGCTTACCTGGTGCGCGAGACGTGTTACCTATCTAGGTGTGTGGGTACCCATATCTAAAATGTACCTATCTAAGTGTGCATGTTTCCCTCTCTAAATTGAATGGTCTGAACTCATGAGTGTGTGTGCGTCCCTATGAGTGCTCTTCCTGTCTGAATGGACACTATCTTGCTTGTGTTTCGTGTCCATATTTATCCTGTGTTCCGTAGCAGGTCCTTCTGCCAGCAATCAATGTCCAGTTCCTGTGACAAAACTGTATGCTGTCTCTTGTGAAAGTCTGCTGTTTTCCGTTTTGCTGATAAGTATGTTTTTTATAAAGTTAAGTCCATTATTATGCTATTTTCCAAGTGTGCGTTGCTTGCAAGCCTGCAAGTAACAGATGTTTCCTGTGTGGCTTAAATGTGTTTCACCACTTCATTTAGTCCAAACTGAGTCACCATTTCACTGTGTAAATTCAAACCGTATGTTAAGTTCAAATGTGGTTTTGTATAGTTTGCAATATTCTGTTCCGTTTTTCTGTTGGTATCTCTGTGTTTTATTCTGTATTCCATTATTTAATGTCCTTTTTCTTTATGAGCCCCAGAGATGGTTTGGTGTAATACCATTTCAATTGTCATTCTCTTCTTAATCCAGCAGTCTCAATGAAGACAGATCAACATCAATTTCGGGTGCAAAACCTCTCCTTGCTAGTCCACTTTTTCTTCTTTTTGAATGCGTCTGTGTTCTTGTTCGTGCTTTAGGCTGAACTCCTTTTTCTTGTACTTATATTCTTCCTCACTTCTCTGACCCTCAAATTGTACAAGCTTGTAGGTTCCAGGCCAAGCAGCAGTTCTTCTTGCAGAGCAGCACTGTGGGTTTTCCACTGTAATACTCATCGCTAACTTCACAGCCACAATCCTGGCAACTTGACCTATTGCTGATCTATTCTCTTAACACATCAAGATCGATTACTGAATAGGACTCAGCTCCCTGCTCTGGCAATGCTTGTTCCATTTCCCATCCTGCTTCTAGGGGACATGTATGGGGTACCCAAGTGTTAAGTCCTGTAATGAAATGCCAATGCCAGCAAGTATGGTGTGGTATTTTACCTACTACACCCAGGTGGTTGAAAAGGTAGACAATCAGTGTCTGTGTCTCCCATAAATTTGATACCACAGTTATCCCCTTGTCTGCTTTTTAATTCAGCTTGATTAGACATTGTCTTTTTCATTCACGTTAATCCCATTAAAGTAGCTGAACTCTGTTTGACACAGTAACCACAACCTCATTGAACTTTGTGCAGGTCATATGCAGCTGCTTTTTGCCTGCTCTTAGTCCAGTGGTCAACTGTTTGTTCATGAAATTTCCATTCCTGTAGCTAAATCAGTTCAAAAAAGCCCCATCTGTTCAATAAGTTAGGCCAGTTGTTTTCAGTTTGCTGATTTCTTCATAGGGCAAAGAGGTTATAGTCCTCAGCAATTCTAATTGATCGCGTGTGTTTGTGGTTTCAAAGTTTCTGTTGAAACATTTCGGCCTGGCATGTTAGCTACCATAATCCAATCCTTGCCTTCATATTTCCAAGGATCCTGGGTAGCGACAATGGGCTTTTTAATTGTTCATATTAGTCTCTTTTTACCCATAGTGAGCAAAGCAACAGAGCACTGCTGCTTGTACTTATAGGCCAGGTCAGATCTCGGTTCATAACAATGTCAAAATACACCAACATATAGATATAATACTGCTGTAAATTCCACTAGTAACAGTGTAAACCACTGATAAATGGTTTACACTGTTACTACATCCTACATCACATTCTACATCCTACATCACATCTGTATTAACCTATTATCTTTTGCCATGTTTTCATTTGTCTTTGTTTCATCTCCAGTCATGTACTCTTTTTTTGAGCATTGCGATTGCCATGCTTTTTTCGGAAAATTCAACAACTTGCAATTTCAAACCTGCTGTGTAGCATTTTCGTTTTTTGTCTGACTGTCCTACTTAATCCAGTCTTGTAGACACCTGCATTATAATTGCATTGTAGTTACAATGAACGGAAGACTTCATAAGTTTACTCTGCTTTCTAACCAGTAGCTGTTTGCTACAGATTCCAGGGGCGGGATCCCAGCTGAATGATTCATGCCTATGCGTAGCTTCAAACGACATTTGTGTGTGGATACAGCGGAAATATGAGTGTGGACTGTACATTTATTTTTTCTTAAGGTGATTTTACCGAGGCAAACTCCTCAATGCATGCTACTCCCTTGATAGGTTAAGTAACAAATGTTATTGTAGGAAAGATTAATTTTACCATGTTTGATCACCCATACGGGTTATACTTATTGCCATCATTCTTGAAGCCGACTGATGAAATAAAGATTTGAGGAATAGGTATCTTATCTGACTGTGTTTTAAACCTGCCTCATTCTGTCAAGGCTTTACAAACAATCATTAATACTTTCACAGTTACTTCCCCTATGCTTTCTTTATTATCAAGGATAGTGGTCAAAACCACAAAATGCCTGCATTGGTAGAATGGGGCTCTCAGTGAAATATTCTAAGGATTTCCTGTTTGTATTTCAAAAGTCTTTGAGACAAATATTTAAAAAATTTGGAAATGTGTGCAAATTTTGAACATCTTAATTAATTAAATAGTAATTAGTTAAGTAAAGTCAAACACATGCAACAAATTTGTCCACAACATTGTGATCTGAGGAAAACGTGTTAATTGTACACGTATAGGTGTACTCTTATCATTATTCACAACTCCTCCAGA
Source organism: Polyodon spathula (assembly GCF_017654505.1). Lineage (NCBI taxonomy): Eukaryota > Metazoa > Chordata > Actinopteri > Acipenseriformes > Polyodontidae > Polyodon > Polyodon spathula. The sequence continues at coordinate 28,158,690 of NC_054548.1, forward strand.
TTTGAGGAAAAACATGTAACGCCCATTTTAAATTTCACTGGCAGACAGAATTGAGGGGAAAATATCCCAGCAACTGCCTTGTGAAACTTGCATGTCTTTTGAATATCTGTCCCACAAGGTGAGATTTTCCACCCTACCATTATTAACTCAGGTTTTGTGCAGTAAACTCACTGATATTCATCATCTGTTCACCTTATTTCAGTTCAATTTTCACTCTGACTGAGTGGTATTTCTGCATGTGGTTCTCTTGCAGATGTGCCCCTGTTTATATCACATATCCAATGATAACCCAGTACTGAAATCTGAAATGCAGTGTATAATCATGTAGTAATAAAGAAAACATAATTGCAGACATAAAGCTTTCCACTGTCCAGGGTATCATGCACTACTTCAAACAGGTGCATTTCTTTACACATTGTTTATAGCCTACTGTGCAATAATACTACCCTGATAGATGCTTCTTAAAAATGAACATGAACTTTATAATAATAACTGTTTTTCCAATTCTTTGCCAGCATGATTTGTTGGTTGTCCTGTGAAAAAGTTAGGGCAGATGCTGATTTTGATGATGATAGAGTACTACGGTGTGAAGTCCAAGACAGCACATGCTTTGAATGTGCTCAAATCCAAAACATATTTGCATGAAAGACACAAGGTTCTGTATTGGTTTCAGGTACTACATTGGTATTCTAACACAGCTACAGCTTCAGATTATTTCTTTTGAAACAGATACACTATCTGCAGAGGTTCTCTGTGGTGTATCATTATTCCAGCTAGTTCAGTGTTTCCACTCATGCTGTTTCTCTATCTGTGTGTATCTGCGTCCAAGATGTTCTGAGATTCCCTGAAAAGCTCCTCATAATCCAACTTCTATCCTTTACTTTGTTCATAATTTGACCAATGAGTAAAGAAAAAACAATATACTTTTTGATAATTCTTTCATATTTTCAAAGAATTTGTCAAACAACCCTTTTGGTATTATTAACGATGGGTGTAGTCAGCTCAAACTGAAAGGTTAAAAATAATGTATATATAAAAGAAATGTTTGAAAATACCTATTTTGGTGGTACTTGTGTGCATATGTCAATAAGACTATCAACCATAACCTCAGTGTCTCTTGTAGATCTGTAGGCGGATACCTACACCCCTATTATAGACTCTATTTTTAAAACATATAGCCTATTATCACCCTCCCACACACAGACACAAACCTTAATAGATAACTGTAAATACAGGTATGGCCATATTACTGTATACATTTGATATCGTCGTTTCACTAATTATAATGGAAGCCTTGGACTTACTTTGGAGTTACTGTGTACTTTTATTTAAATCTTTTCTTTTTCTTTTTCTTGAAACTGCAGGACTCCAGGTTTATCTCAGAAGGACACAGGGATGTTTGAGCATAATGTTTTCAAGAAGTGTTAGCTTGTGGCAGAGAACAATTGTCATGTGATTGTATATTATTGCACTGCAAACAAATTATAACTACTTTTTTTTTTTTTTTCTAGTTCACAATTTGTGCCATTTTTTCAAAGAATATAAAAAAAAATGCAAGTGTGACAGGATGACATTGCGATGACATCAGGCCAGAATGAGGAAGCAAAACACACACAAGGTATTGTAGTAAAAAGACTTGTCACTTTATTTTAAATACAAACATACATAAAATGTTTAAACAAAAACAGTGCTCAGAGAGCAAAATAAATATTCGAAACAAAACAAATCATGAACACAAAATATGATCAGGCTGGGCAATAGCCTTGACTGATCTAATTTATTATTTTTAAATTTCTCTCTCCTCTCGCAGAGTGCAGAGAGCTGCAGGTTTTTATACAGGTGATCATCTCCCGGTTAGCAACAAACTTAATTCGGGAGATAGCCACCTTCTGCAAGGTTTAATTATTAACGTGGATGGGCTTCGCATCCACACTGCAACATAAAATAGAAAAACAAAACACACAGCCCGCCATCATTTACAATAAATACATTTTCAAAACAATAACAAAACAAAACGCATGGCTACATCGTCATTTAAACAAATACAATACAATAAATAAATCATAATGAACAAACACAAAATAACACAGGGGCGGAGGGGGAGACCTCGCTCTAAAAACAAATAAACAACAAATTTAAAAAGCAGCGCTTTCCTACTGCAGTGCTACAGCAAGGAATATATTTTTTCATAATTTCAAGTGTTTGCTTGAGAAAAAGGTGATAGTGATTTGGAGGAGCATGATTGCTTGAATAGAGTTGAATGAGCTGGACTGACTGAGCTTTGGCTCTAGTGTAAAATACATCTATAACATTGTCAATGTAAAAGAAAAAAAGTTACAAAAAAATGCAACAGCCATTTAAAGTGGTGATATCAAACACAAAAGCCCAAGTCAGGAGAAGCAATTGGGACAGCCTTGTCAAACATCAAGCAAATATGTACAATTGAAAAAGTGCTGAGGCCCAACATCCACACAATTGTTGCTTCTAACTTGGCTTCTTTTTTTTGAAAGCTCCAGTTTACATTGAAATGCTCATTTCCTTATCAGCTGAGTTGTAACCTGAATAAAGATGCTGAGACACATATGTGCCAAGGAAAGTGCTCAACACAGACTGAAGTTTTCTTGGTTAACCTTACAAGCACTACAGAGAGAAAGACAGACAGGAAATGGGAGAGGCATCATCACGGGTGCACACAAGTATGCTTTGGGAAGACACACGGACAACATGCAGGCAAGGCACAGGTAGATCGGGGCACACATGGACAGACATTTAGCCCATACATACAAGAATATGTGAAAGAGCATGAAGCAATATATATATATATATATATATATATATATATATATATATATATATCCAACAATGAAGATGATGAACAAGACCAATAATGGAAACAAGTGCGAGGGATAATGAGAATGCAAGGTAAGTGTATGGGAAGTGACAGTTGATGGGGCAGGCATTGCAGATCCAGGGCTGGGGTGTTGGAGCCTTTTGGTTATGCATTTCAATGTTTTTTGTTGCAGATGTGACTTTTGAGATGATAAAGGAATGGTCACAATCCCATTGAAGTTGTCCTAAGAACATTTCAATGTAAAGTGGAGCAATGAAAAAAAGAAGCCAAGTTACAAGCAACAATTGTGTGAATGTTGGGCCCCAGCACCTTTCCAATTGTGTCTATTTGCTTGATGTTTAACAATGCTGCCCCAATTGCATCTCATGATGTGGGCTTTTGTGTTTGATATCACCACTTTAAACGGCTGTTGCGTTTTTTGAACTTATTTATTTACATTATAGATATCACTTCTTTTTTACTTGATCAAATAATGAATAAAGCGAGGGAAAGCTATTCGAGAATGTGTATGGTAAACAGACAGACAGACAAGACACGAGAGTAATAAGTAAAGTAATAGAAGAGAAATGAGAAAATATTTTAAAGTAAAATAATGGTAGAAGGAACTTTTGGACAGTATTGAAAGTGTAAACATTGTACTGTTTTAGTTGCAAGTGTAAATCCACGAGTGGTGAAAACAATATGTCTATTTTGTTAGGTAGTGATACATTGATATTTACGTATGTACAAAACAACAATTTTATGAATGGTTAAAAAGGTACATGTGCATGGCAGTGCTAAAGGGTGTTATACTAACACATTTTAATGTTGAAAAAAAACATTATTCTCCTTGTTACAGAGGTGTTATGAAGTTAGGCCAATGTAAGGCATTTGTAAAGCATTAGATCTCTTGATAAAAGGCCATATCTATGTCCTTTACATTTGTTGGCCATGGTTTGATTTCAACTAGTGCATCATTTGTATGCACCCATTTTCCAGTAGAACCCACAACAAGAAGAGACATATAGTGTCCTGAAGTAAAACCCTGTCCTTGGTGTATGATACTGTAAGATAACTGGTCATTCCTGTTGTCCACAGTAATTTTGCTGTTCTGCAGAGCTGTAAACTTGGCATTGTGTCGCTTGGTAACAGCCCTGTCTGGTTTGGACTGCAATCATTCTTTCTGCTGACTGAATAAGTTCACGTTTCATGATTGGAGAAGTTTTGCATTGCCTACATTTGCTACCAAGAATCGTTGCCCATTTGTCATTTCTACAAATGAGCTCTTCCAAACATAATCTGTACCAGCAGGTACATGTAGAGGGTAAACATGCAACACCTGTCTGTTTGATGAGCAGTAGTACATAGAATGTCATGACTTATTGTGACTGAAACCATGTGAGATACTTCAGGATAAATTTCAGACAATTTGGTGAGAAACTCTAAAACATCTTGCTGCTCATCTCTATTGAAGGGTTCTCGTAAGAAGTGACAAATATCCACAGTAGTTAGAGCTGCAGTGGAATACAAGTATTCATAGTTGTGAAAAAAGCTCCTGATAGCATCTTGTTGACTGTGTTTTAATTAATCCTTCAGAGGCTGCAAGTGAAGAAGGAACTGCAGTGTTGCCTTTGCATAGCATGAGGTGAAATTCGGGTTGCTCAATCCTCTGAATGGATGTGTAACTGCAAGTGTTCTCTTAGAAGATTGAGGATTTTGCTGTTCTTGAACATTAGTGATGGCTCGGTGAATGAAATGCAATCAATCTTTTACCTTGTGTCCCTTGTGTGTGTTGGTCTCCTTCAAACATATCACTTAGGGCAATAAATCCTTCTGAGCCAATGCTGTACTCTGCAACTGCAGTTTGAGGTGCCTTAATGCAAGTTGGGTCAAAAAGTTGATAAAGTGGACACTGCTTAAAGATGTAACTCTATAAAGTGCAACAAAACTTTGTCCATAGGAGCAAATGGAGTTACCAGGATCCATCCTAACTGTTTTTAGGGTCTTACCCTGGCATTTGTGAATGGTGATTGAATGAGCACCAATGACTGGGAACTGCTCTCGAACAATGTAGACTTTGTCCATGATTTCAAATTTTGAGCATAAACGTTCAAATTTATGGGTGACTTCATTGTTAAATTAGATGGTTATGGTTTTGACCATACTTGTGTTTTCCAGATAGTAGGAAACAGCTTGAATCTTTCCTATTGCCCCATTGATGAGACCATTGGCAATGTCAATATACTTGCGAAGCACCAGTTTGCAGCCTATTTTGACTTTTGTGGTATTTTCCAGTCAGCCGTATAGGCTATTTTTTCAACACATTTCTTTGGAAGTTACAAGGGCATTCCACAGTCCATATTATGAATGTCCTCTCCAGGCATACCATCAAGCACTGTAGTCTGGAACTGGTTACAGGCAACTACAGTAGGCATGATGCAGGTTGAGCCCTCGGGATGAAATAGACAGATGGCTGTTTTTTTAATTAGCTGTGGGAGACAACCACTTCAGCAAGTACAGAAGAATCTGTCAGAACTGATGGACGCTGTATCTACTATAGATAATAATGAAAGCATAACAAATACACAAGAAAAACAAGGGAAAAGCAGATCTTTTCAAGAAAGCTGGGAGTCTTTGTAAAATGGATTTTATATTTTTAAATGCTGCAATAACAGTTATGCTTGTGAAGCATCCACTCTATAATTTGACAGAACAGGTGATTTATTTGCAGTGTGCAGGACCTTATTTTCCCCCATTGGTGCTTGAGCCCTGCAGCACTCACGGAATCGCTGCATGTGCACCTATTATCAATGATTAAAGCATGGTTTTCAAACAAACTGATTATCGCTCACCAATACTATATTGGTATATAGATAAGTGTGTTTTTAAAAAAGTAATTTCAGCTTTCAGTCACTTAAAATATGCTGACGATAATATAAACAACACCAAGCTACAGACAGGGAGTCCCAAGCTTTAAACGTGTTACTGTTTATAAATAAAAAAATAAATGTTATTATGAATATTGTGCTATTATGTTTTAAGCAATATACTATGATATTGTTCATTATGGTAATTGTTTGATTATTAGTTTTAAAATGTTTATTAAAACATGACCTATTGTTTGACCTCGTTAGTACACCCGACCCCCTTTGCTAATGACATTTTCAGTCAGGGTCATAACAACCAAGTATAAATCTCCACATTTTTGTAAAATGACTTTACACTTATTACTAAAGATGCAATGCGTTTCAATAAATTCAAATGATAAACTTCACATCCTGCGCAGAGGGAGAACACAAACGTAAAACACCATTAAGTGGGTTTGGCATTGCAAGGGAGATGAAGTGAGGTTTCACAGTTCGATTAAGTGACAGTTTTCTAAGCATTATTTGTGAAAGCTTATTCAGCATTGCCACACCCTGTAAGAAAAATGGCTTCCCTGCATTTTTTAAAATTATTCATCATTTAATCATAAAATCACAATTTACAAGATTAAATACGCTACTATACTCCTCCCAGGCACTGTCATAATAGGGTCACATGACTGTGATACCGCACTCCGATTGGCTCAGTGGATATGTCGGATTTTGCTAAATTAGAAGCTTGGCATATAACAAGTTATGTAAAGAAACGATCATTTGAGTTGTATTTAACGTGGTGTATATAGTGTTTTGAGGACAAAGGACGCTGATCATCAGAAAGTAGGCACTGTGAGATGAATGATTCTGCTTTTAGCTCAGTTTTGCTTTGTGGGAATCACAAGGAGTGGAGCGAAATGAAAGAAAGAGCGGAGCAGAGGGGAGGATATTATTTGCGGAATTATCACCGCTTCGCTCCGCTTACATTCTCTGAACACAACACAGATGCTTGCTGTTAAAATACATTGTCTATAACACAGGATTTGCACAGGAGAGTCGAAGTGAGTAAACTTTGTATCCCTTATATGAGAAGTGGTACACGATATATTGCCCAAATTCAAAGTGGGTACACACTGTTGACCTGCGTATACCCTCGACTACTGTATCTAAATATATTTATTCCTCTTTGCATTTTTTAAATCATTTATTTATTTCTGCCTAATAAATATTCCTTTATTTATTTTTACTTAAACGAGGAACTACACTTTATCAGAGATCACAAATTTAGACAAGGAAGCTACATGCCACTCTTGTGTACAGTTCCATTCTATGGAATCTATCAAACAGGAACCTGGATATTTTCAAACAGGAAATAGAGCATTTCTAGAATTGAGCAGAACCTTCAGGTTTTCAACGAAACCTGGTCAGGCATGGATGTAAGCTTAAAAAAATAAACGCATTTCAACAACAGTGCAGTGAGGCAGCAGGCTAAGGCCCTGTGCTCTTCAAGGATGTCATGTTGCAAGTTCTAACAGCGGTAATTGTTTTATTATTATTATTATTATTATTATTATTATTATTATTATTATTATTATTATTATTATTATTATTATTATTATTTTTATTGTGTGATATGTGCTGTTTTAAAACATAAATAAATTGTTTAATATAAATGATGTGGATATTAAACTGCTTTTGTTCCCTGATTTATTTTGACATTGACAAACATGTGGAATCATGTAGATGTCCAGTTATTCAGCTTTTTTCTTTGAAAAGTTGCTACACACTCATAAAAAGAAACGGAAGAGGAAAATGTAGAATAACAATTTTACCTTAGTTTGCCGACTTATATCTCATTGTGTATAAAAGGTAGTTACGGTTTTCTTTCACATTTGATGTATGAAAGTTTCAGACTTTAGTACTGGTACAGATGGTAATTCTGATTTAGTTTTGCCGCTGCAACATGGTGAAAACAGCAAAACTCTTGGAGCTGTACAGAGACTGTAGTTTCCAACAAGTGTTTCTAACTTGTATGAGGAACTACAGTTCCTCTCAATAATGTACCACTTTTTTATGTATGCAAAAACTGTTAGTGTTTATAATGCTGTCTATCTAGAATCTCCATCATGATTTGCTTACTTAATTACAGTTCCCTGTTATTTTTAAACAGTACTCTACAGAATAGTTCTAAAACATTTATCAATATGGGTTTTGCATATTGTTCATGTTCAAACAGCTATTGTTTGTACTAATATCATGTTTATCCAAAATTTCAGAAATTTAAAATGTTTTAAATAAAAAATAATTATTGTCATTTCTAGAAAACACTGATCCTTATAAAAACCTATTTAATTTAGGCTAGCACCTAGCATTTAAACCTCAATATTGTTGTTTAGTATTTCTTCATAACTTCTTACAGTGTATGCCAGCTGTACAAATCAGAAGTAAGTTAAAAACAAATTAACAGCATCACGATATCGTAGCCAAACCCTGTGATACGAACAACCTTGATACATACAGCCCAATATCTGTATATATAGTTTGTTGATCAATTTTTTGAAGAGTTGAATAACCTTTAAAATTATATAATGCTGCCATGAACGCCAACACTTTGTCTAACATAGGAATAATCAGCAATGTCTGATGTTTGGCAAGTCTACAATGCAATAGGGGAAAGAAAAAAATGCTAAGGGCGGCATATTGAATGAAGCCTGTGTTTCTGGAATTGAGGTGCATGCTGGCAACTCTGTAATCTCATGAAAGTGGTTTAGCACAAAACTGGCAACATTGTTTTTTTGTCTTGCTGCTACTGCAGCACAGGAAATGCAATAAAATGTATTCATGAATATTTTATACACTTTTACATATTTCAAAATATTTAAGAATTGTTAAATTGCATCCATATGTTACTGGAGTAGATGAAGCATAATATAATCATATACAGTATGACAATCCTCACGCTGAGTTCTGCAGCATTCCCGCCCAATCTCTCGAGGTTACAGATATGAGAGATATCCTCTAATTAGCTCATAGCCTAGATACAACTGGAACTGCCTTTAAACTGCTGCTTCAGATTGACAAGAACTGCCCCTAATTGCAAAATGTATGTTAAATATGTTTAAGAAGAGCTATATATATATATATATATATATATATATATATATATATATATATATATAGACACACACACACACATTAAAAGCATTTTCAGGCATTTAGGTGTCAGTATTTCTGCATAAGTCAATCGATATTGTTCCCTCTTCGTCTTTGTGCAAGCATAGAGTTTAAGTTTAATTAGCCCTTTTTGCTGATTTCTATTGTTTTTGTCTTCTAAACAAACAGCTTTTAGGTTTCAAGCTGCTGATTGTTACACCCAATACAAAACAGCACAGAACCACAAACATACCAAATATTACAACTTAAAATTCTCTACAGCTTCTATGTCCTGGAAACATACAGCTGATTGATTGCTGTCATACTGCCCTTGACATATGAATGAGTTAAATATTTAAACCGAATTGCAACAGAAAATAAAGAAAAATATTAAGTATTGTATGTGCATGATTTGCATTGCAGCCATTATACAGCCTGTACCATGTTTTTTTTCTTTATGAAAGCATGTAGGGTTTATAACTTTAAATACCTGGTAGGATTGATCTGAAAATGTGATTTTGGCCACGGTGAGGGATTATAACAAGTTATTCCTACAGAACTGTATTATGGACAATTGTTAGAGCAAAACTGACTTCAATATGTTTTCACATATGCTTTGATAAGAACAGTTTTAAGTGGTTTTGTGGACCATTGGAGCATAATCTTACAAAACACCATTGTAGAAGACAGAAAACAAAAGACTAAAGTGAAACATCATCTGCTTTCTAGATTATGAGCATTAATGTTCTTTGAGATGGTTTAGGTTGGCTCTACATTCATTCCAAATCTAATCTCATTTTGCAGTATGTGTTCTGCTAAAGACAGCTACATTTCACCTACAAGACCCTGGTGTGGGATTGGAGGATCCTTTATCCTCAGCCAGTTGGCTGCCTGCACCACCAGAATAATTGTTCATACTCCTGGTTAACATATTCTGAGATATATATATATATATATATATATATATATATATATATATATATATATATATATATATATATATATATATATAAATACACTGATCACAACTGGCAACACACGAGAAAAAGCGGACTGGGAAATGCCAGCAACAATTTTGACTGTTTAAAACACACTTTCAAAAGTTTATATATATAGTGATTAATACACAGCTATCCAGTTGTATTTTGTGTAGAAGCATGGATAGCTGTACAGCTTTTCATTATCATACAGTTGCTCCTCGCTAAACCGGACATGTTTGTCCGACATAAGGACGTGTCTGGTTTAAAAACAGAAAAATAAATAATTCGCACACACATACAGTTCTTGATGTACTTAGAATAGAAATCATTGCAATGAAATAACACTAAAACATATTATATAAAAATATAAATCTGTACAGCAGTAAAATCAAATGAATAACCCAAGCGCACTTTCTTTTTACTTTAGCCTACTGGTAACACAAAATAAATCATGCTGCTGCTGCATCGTACACATTGGTGTTCAAAGACGAATAAAAGATTATTTTCAATTGAATCTTAATGATTTCAGGTTTTTTTTTTTTGTATTATTCTTTTAATTATTATTATTTTTAACTTGGTCTACTTAGTAGCCTGTACAATTAACACACAACAGATCATGGTCCTATACAGATGCTCAGAATGAGCTAGAGGGGTTAGTGGCACATGTGTGCAGTCTATTGCTCCCAACATGCAGGGAAAACTAGAAATGTCATAGAAATTTGTTTTCAACGCTTCTAAGTACACCCTGACTTTAGTGAAAATTATGTAGTTGGTTGTTCGTCTCAAAAATACACTGATCATAACTGGCAACACACGAGAAAAAGCGGACTGGGAAATGCCAGCAACAATTTTGACTGTTTAAAACACACTTTCAAAAGTTCTTAAGAAATTGATGCAATTGTAAGTATCACAATTGCCCGCAGCTTTAGTATATCTCATGACAATATTTATACTGTATCTCCATTTTTTTCCACCCTCCCTGCTGAAATGTCTTCTGTCAGAAGCTAGTCTGGCAATCCTTATGTTTGTGAAAATAATAGTTTGGTTAGGCAGGTTGTTTTGTAAAGCCTGTTTTTAGTTTAATATATTGTTGCTTCAAACTTCATTAATTCATCAGTTTTAGTATAACTTAAATTGATGCTTTAAGTAATGGAGTGTTTGCTAAAATGATGATCTGAAATAGCATCACGTGAGTATGATTTTGAACCTGAATAATTTGGTGAAATCAACATAAGTGACATACTGTACATTACCCATTACACTACGTCAATAGTTTATTGTCTCGTCTCGTAAAACATGACACTACCAGTCTACCAGATATTACAACATCCAATAGTCAAAGTAGAATATCTTAAGTGGTTGTGTACAACTCTATTAAAGTGAAAACCAAGTTTATAAAGTTATTTTCTGTGAGGATGTGTCAGTGAGGCAGCTCTGTTGTACCAAGGCATATTCGAATGAGAACAACTGACTGTGGAACACATATGTTTATTAAGAATTAAAAAACTGTGACAACAGCAGTTACTGTATGTATGCTCTTATTAAAGAACAATACGATTTAGTTGCAGAAATCATATTATAAGGAATAATGCATTGTGTGCACGACCGAGCAGTTTAATTTAACAACCCTTATATAATACCCACCCTTTGTATAATGTGCATCCCGTGTATAAAGTTTGACTGTAGCATGTAATTGGTTAGTATTCATGTAGGTTGTGTCTGTGTATAGCACAACACCTAACATTCCTACAGTAAAGCCCTCAAGCCCTTACAACCCCCCAAACATAAAAAAACAAAAACATTTCACTGTGTATTATATGTAAGGTTAACAGTGCCAGTATCCTGTCAGATGTTACTTTAAAATTGGCAATGAGTTAATGGGAAAAAAAAATGACAGCACATAAATATTGCAGTCCTGCTGAGATAAAACTGGTTTACATGCTTTAGCCATGCCAGTTCAAGCTACACTGGATCTACTGGATAGCCCAATTCTGTCAGCCTGATTTTGATAAGTTGTTGCTTTTGTAATGTCTTTTTTTCTAGTTCTTGTCTGCAGAGGACTCTAAAATAAGAAATCCCCTCAACAGAGATAATTAATCACAGTGGGAGTATAAGACATGTAATTATTTAGGGTATGTTAGAACACTGAACATCATTATTCAAGCATCATTTCTTGCCTCTCATAAACCATTTACACTGTTAATACAAACCCAATCATATGTTTTTACTGTTTTTTATTACTGATATATGGTTTTTAAAATGACATCTTACTTTTATTTAAATTTGCGAATGCCTTTTTTTTTCCATTAAAACTATTACTGAGCTCATATTATAATACTGCAATGCCAGTATCTCAGCATATATGGTAAAAATGTGAAATGGACCTTTAGCTGAATAATGGGGTATCACATTACTTGACAGAAAATTGCTTCAGAATGTTGCATGAATATACAGAAGAAACAGACAAAGAGTGGGGATGATGGCACTTTTAGTTATTGATCATCTGCTGAAAAATTATCTGTTATACATCTTACTGGTTAAATAATTTTCCTCTTGAAAAACATGTCAGATTATGTATCTTCAGCAAGGGATTACCTTAGGGGAAAATCTGCCTAGTTTTAAACTTCAGTCAGATTGTCCTATGATATTAAAACCTTTATTAGCCTTATTAATAATGTGATTATTATACAGCTGGCTTATTATGCAATACATTAGCTTTTTAGTTTACATTTTAGAATTGTATTGAAAAAATCTATAAGCACAAAATTCTCAAAAAAAATAATTGTAATTCATGGTTGTGTGTATCACTGAATGTTTTCTTTACTGAATTGAAATATAAATCACTCCACACATTTTTAATTGCATTAACTTCTCTATGAATCACTGTGGTTATACACAGTACAAACAGAAATTCTTGTAATGTGCAAATTTTTTCTGATATCGGCGCTTTTCAGAAAATATCAAGTCATGTAGGCATGGATGGCTTCCCTCCCCTGTTTAGCCCCTGTTGACCCTTATATAGGTTTATAACCAGGTTGCAATTTGACTGTGGAGTGGTGGGAGGATGGTGGGAGGATGGTGGGATGGGGAGGGGATTTCTCTGGCTCTGCACTTTCCATTTTCATCCGCGGTAGGGATTATAGATTTTGCACTTACAATGTCTTTCTGCAGGAAATTTTCATTTGTACAAATAATATTGCTACCCAAATACATTCATCTCGTACAGCGCACTGCCTCACTGGTTCTCAGTGTGTCTATGGACTGTTTTCTAGCTACTACATATACTGTGTTGAAATTTTGTTGATTTACAAAATAATGTTTATATCTTAACAAACAGTGCTTCTTGGTACTTTCTTTTGTTTGCATGGTAATTTAAAAGGATATCTGTGTTAATTATCATAATTTATCAAGAGTTAATTTGCACTACAGAGACCAGGGTTAATTTCTTACAGACTACCTAGATAATTCAATATTTGTAGTTATGAACATTTTTAAGCCTTTTCCATACTTGTGGTTATGAATGAGATTTATTCATTTATTTTAACCATTTGTAACCTTACAGAACGTTTGTTGTATTGCTAAAATGATATACTGTTATTTGCACCTATTGTATTGTTACAGAAATTATCAGCGGGTACATATGACAGCTGACCTGTATTGTAGATTTTATTTGAATTATACAAAACAAAAACCTGAGATTAAATAATGAAACATAGGTATAGAAAACAGCATACTAGATAATACAATAAAGTGTCCTTACAGGCAACAGATCATTGATTTGGATTTTGCCTAAATGCAAAGAGCTGTGGCAAAATATCCCCCTGAATGAGGGAAAATGACTAGTGGGGTTTAAGTTATTATTATTATTTTTTTTTAATCCATGCCGTCTGAATTTTACCCACACGCCAGATAATCGTAAATCAGCATTTTATGTGTGAATTATTAACATGCATTTTGATTAACAAGTTCCCCTTAGCTAGTCGTTGAAACAGGAAGTGATGTACGTGACCTGTGACAATTAAGCTTTTTATCGAGAAATGTGTTCATTAACAATGTAGTGAATTAGGTATACAATTTATTTATATATAAATTAGTCTCTAGTCGCCCTCTCAGGGACATCAAAATGTAAGAAATGAGACATATCATATTTAAGTTCTGGATCATGTAGAACTCGGATACTCTTATGACAATAACCGACATTCACATAACATGTCAGAAATATAAAATAATAGCTTATTTAAGAATAAAAAGGGGTGCACAACTAATCTAATATTACAGAAAGGAAAAGGCTACTGGTTTGAGAAACGTGTGAATATTAAACAATTTATTGATTTCACAGTCAAACGATTACAACGACCATCACATCATTAGCATAAATGGTTAATATACTGATATTAATTATTGCTGATCACACAAAGTGTCTACTTTGCATTAGTATTTTCAATACCCGTTTCTCACTGTAATTCACATTAATATGCATGAGAATTCATTCAACTTCCCATTCTAATTTAGCAAATTTGTTTTACTGTGTTAATTTAGTTTAGACATGATGTACCAAACTAATAATATGTTATCAAGCTCAATTGATTATATATTCAAATTGACACATAAATGGGGCAATGATCAAATTCTCTGCATTTATGAGGCAACTCCTGTGAGTTTCAACGCACATTTCAACAAAAAAAAAAAAAATACATTTCTTACACACTCTAAAACAGGAAGTTATATTCTATTCCTAGAACAGTTTATCCACTAACTGGATAGCATTTGCTACAGTTAATTCCTCCAGTCATAAAGTGCTTAATATGCTGAATACTTATTGATTTTCAACAAAGAAGTCAATCTGCTTTGCTGATGAACACTGCATCTCTCACTCTGGATCTGAATTTCCAATGAAAGAAAATAATGCTTTGCTTGAAGTACGCATTGTATTTCGTCGGCTAGCAATAAACAAATAGTTCTTTTCAAATGGAGATCAGCTTGTTGATTTTCAAGTCTTGCAGCATTATCTTTGTTGTCAGAAGTTATGTATTTTGTAGAAGGGTTCTTATTGCAATTCTTCTGTATGGCTAGTACATGACCTTGGGCCCAGCTGCTGGCTATGCTTCTGTCCATTTCGTGGAGCGACCTGGAAACAAAGACCTGCTTTGAAATCAAAGTAGTGTCCCATTTACTGTTTCAGTCTCTCATATGGCAAAGCGCTAGGGCTCCCTTCAAAACTGATTTTTGCCATTTTTCAGAACACTGGTTCTTCCTTGCTTTCCGTGAATTCAAGCACTTATGCTCCCATGACTTCAGAAACTTTCTTCAGAGCAGTTTAGCTTCCATTTCGTTGGAAGTATAGGATGCAAGTTCTTTTCAAAGTCACGTGGCTGCTTTTGTGTTTCTCACTTCCACCCTGTGATTGGTCAGTTTGTTTATTTTGGGCTGTGCCCGAATCCACATGGGGTGTTTCTCATTGGTTGTTCTTGTTCCTAGAGCCCCTTGTTCTAAATTGGTCTGCTGTTTCACACCCTGTCGGCTGGATTTATGAGATGGACTGTTTTCTGTCCGAGGTGTCAAAGCTCCCAAAACTCGCCTTGTGCAAGATACTGCCGTCGCCAAATGATTCATTCAGCGATGGGATAAAATAAAACACCTGTCCAGCAGTTAGTTTATGACTCTTTTTAAAATCATTCTTTATCATTGGGGAAGTTTGTGACCAGAAACCAAGTAGTCACAGAAAATGGCTTAGGATCACCCTGTATATATTTCAAATGTATATATTTCATATTTCTGTTAATTTCATATACAGAATGATATTATGACCCACTTTGATGCTATAACAACCTCATTGACTCAATTTCAAAGCATTAAAGGATTGATTTTATTAACAAATTTAGTTTGAAAAGCTGTCATTACTATACCACGAGTTTGATACAATAACACTGTTTTTTAGAACGCTCCCCTACCAGGGATTAGCCAATAAGACTCAAATGAACACAGTTTAAAAAAAATGAGTACGTTGACGTTGTCGTTGCTATGTTCAAACCACTTTTTTTGAGTTCTTGAAAGTACTTAAAGAAACACATTCACTCCTGTTGAAAAAAATAATCAGAATTGAATCTTTTAAAAAGAGTAAAGTTAGAAAAATGAAGAGAAGCAACCAGAATTGTTTTTAAAACAATTGTAAGATAGAAATTAGTCATTTGTATTGGTTACACTATGTTTGGAATGCATATCTACACCTAGAAATTACAGGTTCCAATTAATGAACATTTGGATTTCAACAGTTAGGGTTCCTGTATATTGATTGGGGTCCGACCTTCATGTAGGTTATACCGGAGGTGAGACTGAGAGAGAAATGTGAGTGAGACTTCTAAGCAAGATTAAACAGTTGGAGTATCCCTTTTGCTCTGTACATCTGCTAATACCATGTATTCTCCCACTGAAGCCTTTTGAACCACGTATGTGGTATCAATAATTAATATGCTAGCCTACACAATCTTCTGAAAGCCAAAAGAATTAGTTATAAGAATCCACCTCAAATTGGATAAGTTTAACAGCAGTTGTTTGGTAACGGAACATAAAATATCACAGAGCAGGCTGAACTATCTTGTACTGCCAGTCAGGGCAGTTTAAAAATATGCACATTGCAGTTATACTTAAGGTAAAACTACACTTTCTATGGAGTACAGTAAAAGGTTATGTGTAGTTACAGTGCTACCCTGATATAATGAGACCCGTTATAGTGCAGAATGGGTTATAACATGGTATGGTTGTTGCTCCCATTTCCCACAAAATGCAATTTCACTCACAAACATTGGGTTTTATTGTTGTTTTTTTTAAACCCATTTAAGTTGAAACTGGGACATACAGTACTTATAAAGTTCCCATGTTTGCCCTGTATATATTTTTTTAAAAGTAAAAACAGTCTGTATGTTAATGTTACAAAACAAGTACAAACAACGCAATTGAGTATAAGTTCTTTGGATTCTGTTATTTATTTACTGTTTACAACATGTATTATAAAAAAGATACAATTTAAATATTGTAAGGACCCGGAATTTATACTGTTAGATGACTGGTCTACGGACCCGGTGTTTGTGTGTGGGTGTGTGTGTGTAAGCAGGGAAGCAGTAAGCAAGCTTGCCTCGGCTAGGATTGATTGACGTCGGGACATGAAAGACCAAACAGACAAGCTGCTGTGTGAATATGCAAGACTGTTGTTTTTGGTGTGGCCCAGGCCGACAGGGGCCAGGAATAATCATCCCACTAAACCGTGGATTTCAGTACCTGAAAATTGTGTGTGTCTGCTTCTTTCATTCGTCCATTGTAAATCATTTTGGGAACAAAAATGGCAATATTTTCTATAAGGTGAAACACAAATAATGTGGTCTCCAATTACCCCAGTGGACCCCGACATCCGCGTTATAACAGGTTAACACTGTACTTGTCCGGTCCCGGCTTAAAAATTATATATATATATATATATATATATATATATATATATATATATATATATATATATATGTGTGTGTGTGTGTGTGTGTGTGTGTGTGTGTGTGTGTGTGTGTGTGTTGTTGATTATAGTATGTTGTTATTGCCATTTATTAATCGAGAATAATAAAAACAAGTTTTAAATGACAATAACTGCATTTGCATGGTGGCAGATGTTGGCACATGAGTGATTCAAATTAGGAAACAAACAATAACCTCTGTGGGAGACATCCACAGCGTTGTGCATTCATTTTGGAATGTACAAGAGATTTATTTGTTAATCTGTTTGCTCTTTCTATTCTTTAAGGAAGTCAGTGTTTAAATATGAACGTGCACCCTCAGTATTTCACAATTTGATAATTGAGCGATCTAGTTAATTGACCCATGACCCAGGACCCAGGTAGCTCAGTTGGTCAAGCATCAGACGTTTAATCTGAGGATCCAGAGTTCAAGCCCCTGTTTCTCCACCGAAAAATGATGGTTGTTTTTTTTTTTTTTTTTAATGTAGTACTAGAGTCGCAAAACAATTACATCCCAAAAGTAGACAAATCGAAATCTAAAACAAAATTGCCAAAATGGTTTAATAGATTAATTCTAAACAAAAGTCAGCAAAAAAATGCAATATACAAAGCGTTTAAAAGGGACCGTAAAAACAATTGTACAAAGAGAGTACTTGGAAGTGCAAATGCAAGTCAAAAAGGAAGTTAGAAAGGCCAAGAGAGAGATAAAAATGAACTGCTAAGAGGGCTAAAATCAATTCCAAAATGTTTTTCCAATATTATAACAGCAGGAGAACATTCAAAGAGGAGGTTAAATGTCTAAGAGATACAAATGGCAAAATCATAGATGAAAAAAAATAGCAAATGTATTAAATAATTACTTTTCACAAGTTTTTACAAAGGAGGATACGGACAACCTGCTCCACATGTCGACTTGTTCCTGTCCAGTTTTAAATAATTTCAGCATAACTGAGGCAGAAGTGTTTTTTTGAGGATGCTACATCAGCAACGGATAATTGCAAAGCATATGACATAGTTTATTTAGATTTCGAGAAAGCTTTTGACAAAGTCCTGCATAAAAAATTAATTCTCAAACTGAACGCAGTAGGGATTCAAGGAAATGTATGCACATGGATTAGGGAGTGGTTAACATGTAGAAAACAGAAAGTACTGATTAGAGGAAAAACCTCAAAATGGAGCGAGGTAAACCAGGGGAGTACCTCAGGGATCTGTTATTCCTAATCTACATTAATGAATTAGATTCTGGTATAGTAAGCTAACTTGTAAAATTTGCAGATGACACAAAAATAGGAGGAGTGGCAAACACTGTTGCAGCAGCAAATGTCATTCACTTGTAATAGAGAAAAGTGTAAGGTACAACACGCAGGCAATAAAAATGAGCATTATAAATAACAATTGGGAGATACTGATATTGATGAAGGAATCTATGAAAAAGACTTAGGATTTTATATTGACTCAGAATTGTCTTCATGTAAACAATGTGGGAAAGCTATAAAAAAAAAAAAGGCCAACAAGATGCTTGGATATGAATGGTGTTAAATTGAAATCAAGGGAAGTAATGTTAAAACTGTACAATGCTTTAGTAAGCCCTCATCTAGAATATTGTGTTCAGTTCTGGTCACCTCTGTACATAAAGGATATTACTGCTCTAGAAAGAGTGCAAGGAAGAGCGACCAGAATTATTCCGGAATAGAATATATCAAGTCTTGAACAAAGAAGACTATGTGGCGACCTAATTCAAGCATTCAGAATTCTAAAAGGTATTGACAGTGTCGACCCAAGGGACTTTTTTGACCTGAAAAAAGAAACAAGGACCAGGGGTTGCAAATGGTGATTAGACAATGGAGCATTTAGAACAGAATACAGGTGACACTTCTTTATACACAGAATTGTGAGGGTCTGGAACCAACTCCCCAGTAATGTTATTGAAGCTGACAGATGGGATCCTTCAAGAAGCTGCTTGATGAGATTTTGGGATCAATAAGCTAGTACAACCAAATGAGCAAGATTGGCCAAATGGTTTCCTCTCGTTTGTAAACTATGTTCTTTTTCACAGTTAGGCCATGTTGACAGACAGTACATTGTACAAGTACTATATCTTACTGCATAAGGGCCCTTCAATAATTTACTGTTTTCAGATATATAGCGAAATAGAAGAATTGCACTATTTGTTCCCTTTTTTTGATTGCCTAATGTAGTATTTTCTGGGTATCTGGGTTCCATCCTCTGTAGAATTTACAGAATTTACCCTGAAATCATGTGAATTACTACAATTTAACACAAGTGGAGGCCACTTGTGATTGATTACACCAGAGTTAATTTAGGATGGCTATTACAAGGGGGGTGGACACTTATCCAACCAAGCGATTTCAGTTTTTATTTTTAATTAATTTTTTACAAATTTGTAGAATATTTTTTACACATGGAAGTGGGGTAGAATGTGTAGATAAATAAATACATAATATATATATATATATATATATATATATATATATATATATATATATATATATATATATATATATAGTGCCGAGAAAGTTTGTGAACCCCAATGATAATTATGGAAATTCCATAGTTTTACCTTGATAGCCTTCTTGAATCAAAACAGTCTTTTCTTAAATATCCAATAGGGTTTATATTAACCAATTTCATGTCTTTTTAAATATATATATATATATATATATATATATATATATATATATATATATATATATATATATATATATATATATATATAAATGCATTTTAATTCCAGGCTACAAGGAAACAAAAGGTGAACATTTTGAAAGGGGGTGTAGACTTTATATAGGCACTGTATAAGTCAATGTTTATAGACTCATAGGAACCTGTTTTGGCATGTTAATATGTCCTTCAATTATAGTATATAAATAGGATTTAGATAACAGGAGGAAAAAGATCAAGTGAAATTAATAGAAATAAAATGACTTGCCCTCAAACAACCTTTGTAGTCTATTTACAGAAATGTCTGATTTCAGTGATATGAATTGGTGAGATTAGATTGCTTTCAGGGCCAGTATTTAACAACTTCAGCTCTGCTTGCAAATGGGATCTCATTTCTACTCTGCACACCAGATGTCACAAATGTGCCCAAGGGGCATGTCACATGAATTGCCGATGGGGATACCAAGAACATGTAGTGCACATTCAACTAACCAGAATCAAGGATTATTTAATAAAGCAAGCTGTGTAAGAGGCTAATCTGAATAGTAAGAGATGAATTTCCACGGACAACTGATATAATTCTAAACAAATAACATAGCAGTGGAATTCAGATGAACTGTAAGGCAAAATCTAGTAGGTTAAAAAGATGTACACAGCAACTTTTGCAAACATATACACTAATTCTGTAATTCAGAAAATTAACTTTTGAAAATCAAAAAAAGATATGCAGTATGGTTTGAACTGTGTATTGTGTATGGTTGTGCAGGGAAAGTGTTATGAGTCCCTGCCATTTACAAAACTCTCAGCATGTTGCTGGGTAAACCAAATCTGCACGTGACCTCTTGCATACAGTTTGTCAGTCAAGACTCATTTAATATTATGTTGATCTTGATTATCATTGGGCTTCTCCAGCTGAAGAGCTGTTTAAAGGTGATACTGAAAGGCTTTTTATGTCATAGGGAAGGAGGCAGGTTTTGGGATAGCTTCATAGTCTAATCTGCTTCAAGCAAGCTGCCAGTAACAGTTCTTGCTGCATGATAATGGCATAGTTATGTTTTCAGCTTTGTTTCTATGACAATCTTTATCAACCATTAATATCTTGGCAAAGGTGAGCCATTTTATAAGCACAATAACCCACTCCAGGGTGTGTGCATATGTTATTCCACTTTGAAGACACTTGATCACTCAATTTGACATTTTTCTCTTTGCAGATTTTAGGAAATTTGACTAGATTTTTGTGGGGACTATTGATGAATAAATATGTTAGCAGCCAAACTAAAATATTTGTTTCACTTTGATGTCTCTATCATTCTTTGTAATGATTATTCACTTGAAATGATGAGTGTGTAAAATAAAAACTCGCTCAGTAACTTTAATGAATGTAAGTGCTTATTTTTTATTGTCACATTTTTCATTAATTACATTTTAAATGAACAGGATATATATGTTATTGACTTATTAATTGCCATTGAACTTACAACAAACTCCACAATAATCTTTTGTCCTGACGTGTCTCATAATAGTGGTTCTTGCCATGCCTCAAACTAGTGTCCATGGCAGAACAATGCTGAGGTACTTCTTGGGTTGAAATAGTGCAGTGGGAGGTCCATTCAGATTGATCATCATCAAACTGGCAATGTTTGGTACCAACAGGCTAGCTCTCTTATCTGTGGAAATATTGTTCATGAGGCTAAAACCCCTTTTGTTCTCGGCTGTACTGCATGGAAAAGTTTGCATACAGTTTAAGAGTGGTTGAAAATCCTTGGGTTCACTGTCAGAATTTTCAACATCATCTTGCACAAACCAAAAGCGTATGCACAGTCTTCTGACTTTGGCCTCACCATGTTGGATACTTGGATTTGATGGTCATCTGCTGGCATCTAAAATGCTAATATCTGCCTAGGTTTCATCTTCAAACAATAGCCGCTTCTCCAAACTGTTAACAAGACTCTGAAGCTGCTTTTCAGTTTTGGATTTGGCTTCAGTTGTACTGATCGACATTCTACCAAGGCTTTGACTTTCAAGGCATCTCCATATTTGCCCCCAAGTGAATCTTTGAAAGAGGACATAGAGGACCTGAGATAGGTTGGCAAGCTCATAAAGTGCATCATACATGAGGCCAAGGTCACAAAGGAATTCAGGACTTTGTAAGCGGACTGTATGTTTGCCTTTCTTTGCTGTTTCTTTTGTCATCTGAAGATGCATTTTCAAAATGCTTAGAAAGTGCCCCAAATGACACCCATACAGCTTTCACTGTCTGAAAACTACTAGCCACCTAACATACATCCATGAGTCGTCCAATGCATAGGATTTGGGACCCTACTTCTCCAGCTTCTTCATTCAGTTTACGTTCATTTTTGTTTGACTGACGGTAGATATTATGGAGCATTTCCTTAAATGTCCTGAAATGGTTAACCATGGTACCCTTATCAATAGCATCTGAAACTGCTACTTCAAATCTGTGGTTCATGCAATGCCATATGAACAGTCTGGGGTATTTTGAACACAACTCCAGAATTCCTCCCAAGTATAACACTAGCTCCATCAGACACAAAGGAAATCCAGTTTTCTTGAAGGTACTCCTCAGTAAGCACAGCACTTGATAGGCAGTCAAGTAATACTGATACTATACCCTCTGCTCTCTGGTTCTCAAGCTCAACAAGGTCAAGGAAAAGGAATAAGGGATTTTCTACTCGTATCATAGCTGCTTTCCTGCTTAAAGTAGAAGCCTCGTCAATAAGAACTGCTAATTTACATGATGAGGACACCAATCTGCTCACTATTTTATTTTGCATTTCCTTTGCCATGTGTTGAACATTTTGTTGAGCTATAGAGAATATGGAATTCTATGCATGTTTATCCCTTGAGCTCTTGCAGTTCTACTATTTTCATGGTCTGTAAATGGATGGTTGTTTTTGGCTAAGTAATAAGCTGTTCTGAATACAGCCTCGATCTCAGTCTCTCATTGTCTCCATGATTTTACCAAGACTGTCCTCTCTCCTTTGGTGTGGTATCTTCTGTGTAATTACATGTGCTTTGGAAGCCACATGGTTCTTTATCTTCAACCTAAGGGATGACAGCTTCACCTCTCTATGTTCATGGCCAGATGCTTCAGTTTGAAAGTTCCTCCATTCATGTGAAATTGACGCACCTTTCTCTCTGAACACTCCTGTGGATTTTGCACCACTGCAGTCTAGACAACCTGTAACACAAAGAAGACAACTTAAAATTAACAAGAAATGTACTTATTTGAATTTAAATACATCTGAATATAAGGTAAGTGCCAATGTGTTTTAAAACATAATGACAAACTAGTTTTTATGTAGCATCCAAAGAGGCATCTTACTCAAAACTCACTAATATAGCAATAGTGAACTTGGGAGTTTATTGACACATTAACATCCAGGTACAAGCTACATGTAATGTTAGCTATATGTTTACGCAATTTAGTTTTCTCAATGCACGCCCATGATGACCGAATGATACGAGGTGAATGCATCCTATCTGCGTTGAATAATTTATTACACACTATTTGTTCTAATGACACCACATTTACCAATGTTTTACTTAGCAACTCATGCATTTCCACAAACACATACCTGTATTGTATAGGAATGTTAAAATCTATGTTATAGCAGAGGTCGTGTACGTATACAACAAATGTACAAAAATGTACGTTATTAAAAAGCATACCCTCTCAAAATCTGCGTTTTCAACAATAACACCTGCCTTTTTAAAAAATGATATCAAAACAGCTATTATTATTATTATCTGACAATTTTAAGTCTTCAATAGATTTTATTAATACACTTCAGTACAGTGGCAATGTG
This sequence comes from Polyodon spathula, assembly GCF_017654505.1. Taxonomy (NCBI): domain Eukaryota; kingdom Metazoa; phylum Chordata; class Actinopteri; order Acipenseriformes; family Polyodontidae; genus Polyodon; species Polyodon spathula. Next base: position 28,182,522 of record NC_054548.1, read on the forward strand.
ACATCATCCCGGTGGTCTGCCTGCTCTGTGTGTCGTTTTATAATGCACTCTTCTATGTTGAAACAGCTTGCCATGCTCTTATACGTTTTATAGCCACGTGTGAAGGCATTTTATTTTTGAAAATGACTTGCATGTTTTGCAGTACATTAAAATGACCTTTTCATCCAACTACCGAAGCCAAATAAAGATGAATAAATTCCAGCTTTATATTTTTACTTTTTTTTTTTTCGTAGCCATCTGTGATGTCATAATATTAGCATCACATCAGTTTCCCTACATTTTAATGCAACAACCACTTTAATATTTAACAGCAAGGAGTTTGTCAACTTGTGACCTCCAGTACACAACAACACTAAAGGTGTGCGCAGTGCTGTATGGGCTAGAGACCTACGTTTTTTTTTAGTTTTTTTTTTTTTTTTTTTTAAACGATGGGCAGTGGAAGCATTTTTACACGTTGCATTACATAACTTTAAAAATGAGGTAGTGATGAAATTGGTAGGATTGGTTGTGTGGTACGTCTGTATTAGAAACACACTGGGTTTTTTTTCTGTGTATGTTTTTGTAAATGCAGCCTATATTGAAAACGTTAGCTAGCTAACTAGCCTTTTTATCCACGCCACAGACACAGTCGATTCACTCACGTCAAAGTTATCTAGCTAGCTCGGGATGGCTAGCTAGCTGGACATCAAATTATTTACTCACCTATTTTTTGCGATTTGCAGGCCCACCAGGAGAGTTTCGTCTGAAATTCCGGCTACTGTTTGCAGCTCCAAACTTCAAGACAGTCACCTTGGGCAGGCTCGTCACCGTTGTCGACAGGACCCGAGATTTGCACTAGCTGATCTTCCTTGTTAGCAGATTCTTTATCTATGCACTCACTGCTTTCTATAATTTTAGTCGCAGTTTTGCCATAAAAAGACAATAGGGTTGTCTGGGCTTTTCGTTTCATCCCTGTCACCGTTAGCTAAGCCTCCCGACACAACTCATTCACTCAACTAACATTAGCTAGCTAACTTCATAGATCAAAATTATGAGAGTATCCAATAATCCAACCAACCACAGTGCTTGACTTTTGGGGCGGTTGTGTTCACGTGAACAGCACACATTTTTTTTTCTTAATTTCTATACAGCAGTAGAGTATAATGATGATCACTTCCTGACCTATTGCAGAGCACTTACAGCATGTTATGCAGATCACACTGTGTACAGCAGCTGTAAAATCACATCTACGCTGTCCCTTATTATAGTCTAATGAATATATGATCTACACGTTTCGCTTGGGTATGGATAGTGAGAATACCATAAATCAACAACATTTTTAGTAGACATATTCTAAAACACAATTTCTGCTTCTGCAGCCATTCTTTTGTAGATTTGCTTGTATGTTTAGGATCATTGTCTTGCTGCATGACCCACTTTCGGTTCAGCTTCAGCTCACGGACGGATGGCCTGACATTCTCCTCTAGAAACTTCGGATACAATGCAGAATTCATGGTTGTGCCCATGATGGCATGTCGTCCAGGTCCTGAGACAGCAAAGCAGCCCCAAACCATCACACTCCCACCACCATCCTTGACAGTTGGGATGAGGTTCTTCTGTTAGAACGCAGTTTTTGGTTTTCGCCAAACATAACATTTCTCGTTGGGCCAAAAAGTTCTACCTTTGACTCGTCTGTCTGGAGAACATTGTTCCAGAAGTCTTGTGGGCCATCTGCATGCTCTTTGGCAAACTTCAGACAAGCAGCAATGTTATTTTTAAAGAGGAGTGGTTTCCTCCTGGTTATCCTTCCATGAACATCATTCTTGTTCAGTCTTTTTTTTGATAGTTGAGTCATGAACACTCACATTAGCCAAGGTGACAGCACAGATCCTTGGATACTTGGATTTGAATCCTTGGATGTTAGATCCTTGGATGTTACTCTGGGGTTCTTTGTGACTTCCTTGATGATTTTCTGGTTTGTTCTTGGAGAAATTTTGGTAGGATGACCGCTCTTGGGTACAGTGACCATGGTTTTTCTCCATTTGTAGATTGTCTGTCTGACAGTGGCTTGGTAGAGCCCCAAATCCACAAAAATCATTTTGTAACCCTTTCTAGACTGATTAGCATCAGAAACTGTTTTTATGAGGTCATCAGAGATTTATTTTGATTGTGGCATGATGTTTTTTCCACACACCTGTATGATGAAGACCAAACTCACAAAGTTTCTGATCTTTATATAGTCTGGGGCCTCCCATACTCACCTTTGAAGATCTACTTAATTTGAACATCTGATTCTAATTATCCCCTTAATAGATCTGATAAAACCAGGGGTTCACTTGCATTTTCACATACCCTGAATCTTAATTACTCATTGTTTGAAAATAATTGATTGCATAAGTATTCACCCCCTTGAGTCAATATTTACCAGAGGCACCTTTGGCAGCAATTACAGCCATGAGTCTATTTGGATAAGTCTCTACAAGCTTTGCACATCTGGACACTGCAATTTTTGCCCATTCCTCTTTGCAAAATTGATCAAGCTCTGTCAAGTTGGACGGGGACCTTTGGTGAACAGCAATTTTCAACTCTTTCCACATATTCTCAATTGCATTGAGGTCCGGGCTTTGACTGTGCCACTCCAGGACATTGACCTTTTTGTTTTTAAGCCACTCCAGTGTGGCTTTGGCTGTATGTTTGGGGTCATGGTCCTGCTGGAAGATAAATCTTCTCCCAAGTCCCAGGTCTCTTGCAGACTTCAGCAGGTTTCCCTTCAGGATTTCTCTGTAGTTTGCTGCATCCATTTTGCCCTCTAGCTTTACAAGCTTTCCAGGACCTGATGCAGGGAAGCATTCTCATAGCATGATGCTGCCACCACCATGTTTCATGGTAGGGATGGTGTTCTCAGGATGATGTGTGGTGTTAGGCTTGCGCCAAACATAGTGCTTAGCCGAAAAGCTCTATTTTGGTCTCATCAGACCATTGAATCTTCTTCCACGGTCTCAGAGTCTCCCATATGCCTTCTGGCAAACTTTAGCCAAGATTTGATGTGAGTTTTTTCCAACAATTTCTTTTTGCCACTCTCCCATAAAAGCCAGTTTTGTGAAGCACCCGGGCTATTGTTGCCGTATGCACAGTGTCTCCCAGCTCAGCCGTGGAAGACTAACTCATTTAGAGTTGCCATAGGCCTCTTGGTGGCCTCACTGACTAGTGCCCTTCTCACCTGGATACTCAGTTTTTAAGGACGGCCTGTTCTAAACAGATTCACAGTTTTGCCATATTCTCTCCATTTCTTAATAATGAAATTTACTGTGCTCCGGGGGATATTCAATGCCTTGGAAATGTTCTTATATCCTACCCCTGATTGGTGCTTTTGAAGAACCTTATTCTGGATTTGCTTTCAATGTTCCTTCGTCTTCATGATGTAGTTTTTGTTAGGAAATGTACTAACCAACTGTGGGACCTCCCAGAGACAGGTGTATTTAACTTGAGATCATGTGAAACACCTTAATTGCACACAGGTGGACTCCATTCAACTAATTATGTGACTTCTAAAGATAATTGGTTGCACCAGAGCAAAGGGGGTGAATATGCAATCAATTATTTTCTGTTTTACATTTGTAATTAATTTAGAACAATTTGTAGATTTTATTTTTCACACTGACATTATGGACTAGCACAATAAAATGTAGAAAAATTCCAAGGGGATTGAATACATTTGAGAGCCACTGTTTACACACACACACACACACACACACACACACACACACACACACACACACACACACACATATATATATTATATATAGATATATATATATATATATATATATTATATACATCTAAAGATTTCTAGGTTGATCCAAGTTGATCCACTCTTTTTCAAACTTTAATGGAAATTGTTGGGTACCTCCAAATGCACTTCAGGAAACTAGTTTTTCACAAATTGAATGCATTCCCACTTGGAACAACATGGAACTCATCAGATTAAATAACCTTTCACCCATGTTGTAAGTACAGCTCTCAGAAATACAGTAGCTAGCCTCTCTCTATGCTACTCACATACAGTAATTCACTCCAAAGCACAGAAATGTCTGCTTGCTTAAGGCACAGCAAATAACGAGTCATGAATATGAATCTCTAGCAGTTGCCCTCACTTGAAGACAACAATATTGCAGCACCACACTGTTGTTCAGAAAACATTACAGAAAAAAACAGCACATGCTTCTGTTTTACAACAACTTATTTATAGCTGCACAAATGCTGTCATTATGATTGTGCCATTTAATAAGTAGAAATATTCATTAAACTTAAGGACGAAGACTTTCAATCATTTTCAGTTTGTTAAAATGGTTTTGCAGAGTACAGATTTACATTAAAAAAAAACATATACAGACTTACATTAGTCATAATCAATAAGTAAGTTATTTGCCTTTAATTAAGCAATGGAACCAGAAAAAGAGAGTTTTACTGTCTGGTAAGGCCCGCAGCATGTCTTGAGCTGGTTTTGTGTGATAAATGCACTGACTGTCATCATCTGCTCATCATCTGCTCTTAGTTCAGTGTGATTTTCCCCTGTGGTACTCTGGTATTTCCACATGTGGTTCTCTTGCAGGTGTGTCTCAAGTAACATATCCAATGATAACCCAGTACTGAAAACTGAAATGCAGTATATAATCATACAGTAATGAAGAAAACATGCTATTGTGAAAATAAAGCTTTCCATTGTGCATGGTCCCTGTTTCATGCACAACTAGATCGAACAAGTGCATTTATTTTCACTTTTTTTTTATCCTACTATGCAAGTGAGGTAAATAATTTTTTTTAAACTGTGTTCTGTTTCATTACTATGAAGAGCCCCGTTGGGTTATATTTTCTTTTCAAGCGTGCTTTTAAAAGTCTGAGGCAAGTGTTCTAAACCATTGCTGTAGTTTTCATTGAATGTACATTCAGTGATTCTACTGTCACAAGATTCAATAATAAATTAATATTGTATTAATTTCTCTGACAAATGTCAGGGAAATTTTATTTTTACATTTCATTTCATAGGTTTATACTTTGAAAATAAATTATGTTCACGTAATGTCTATCATATGTCCTGTGTATTTATTGTTGGGTTGGTGGTTTGCGGGGATAAATGGTGGATTTTGTTTTATGGTGGGGAGCATCTAAAGGGTTTTGAGGCTTGTTTACTTAAAAAAAAAGGAATTAAGCCCTTTGAACTTGCATCTTGGGTAAGACGGGGAACCTAATGTGAGATCCTAATTCCACGTGTTTCAAATTTAAATGTGTTCTATATGAAGTCTATTCTAAAATAACACGGGTCAATTTTAATGATGTAAAAAGACAGATCTCAGTACTGCCATTCTTTAGTGTTCTTTAGTGTCGTGGGTTTTTCCACCACAGGGAATTTATTGAGCTGCTTGTCAATATTGAATACAGTTGAATAAAAATGCAGTGAAATGAGGTTCATGAAAAATCAGATTTCTACATTTTAGGTCATCAGTATGGCAACACTTTAATTGGACAAGTGCCTTTTATAGGAACTGAACCTTATCTTATATTTTATTGAAGGCTTGCCATAATTGATTTTCTCACTACAATCTATAGGCTTCAAACCTGTCTATAAAGAAATATTCTCAAGCAGATCTTTCTAGTTACCCTTTGGGGGCTGATGCCTTCATTATTACTGCAGTCACTTCTATTAATGTTCACTTTTACAATAAGCATTTTGCTCTGAATGAATTTCAGTGAGTGTTACCATGTTTTATTCAATTGCTTATGAATCTACCTCATTATCTGTGAAAACCTTGATAATGCAAATAATTGGTTTCAGTAAATAAAAAAGGTCTCTGTAGCAACTGTTTTGTTTGTTATAATAGGTCACCCTTACTTTTGCAGGCTCAACCCCCAGCCTTTGTTATTATTACTTGTAATAGCATAAGGCTTTGCAGGATCATCTGTTGCACTGCTATACTGCTGCAGTCAAGAAAACACATGTGATAGATAACAGTATTTATTAAAGCTAGGCAACAAATAAAAAGTTATACATATTTTCATCCCTTCTTTGCCTCGTTCCTTTGAGGTACCAATTAAAAAAAAGGATGAAGCGGGTGCTAGGTGTTGGTGCTAGGTAATCACTTGGCTTTGGGTAAAATGATACAATCTATAAAATGAGTTCCCTTTCAATTCGAAAATAACCATCAATGTATGGGACATTGCCGTCAGGCAGTTGGAATTGGCTGAGCTTTATAGCAAAGCTGCCGATAGGCCTCTGCACGAGTGAGATCTTGCCTGGCTAGACCGCATGTGTGGAGTCTGCTCTGCAGCCCTCTAGAATCTTCCACTGCTGTGTGTTCCCCACCACGTAGTAGCTGTACGGTTTGCCCTACAGGATCTCTCACAGTACACCAAGCACTTGCTGCAGCGTCCAAAAAAACAACAAAAAAAGAAGATGACCACCAACACATACTCCCTTAGCACCAATGTAAGTATTAACACCAAATAAGACGCTGTACCAGCTCCAGCGTCTCCACTCTGCGGGTCAGGTAACGCTTAGGTGTCTTGTGCTAGCATCTCAATGCTCAGTACTCGCTCTGCGAAGTATCAGTGCTTTGACGCTCAGTGTAGCACTTCCACGCTCGGTGCAGCACTTCCGCTCTTGGGACTCGGTGCTCTATGCCAGGTGTGTCGTTGCTCGACGCTTGACGCACGCACCTCGACGCTCGGCACTTCGACACTTGGTGCTCAGCGCTTCGATGCTCAGTGCTCGGCGTTTCGACGCTACACGCTCGACGTTCGGTACTTCGACACCACGTGCTCGGTGCTTTGATGCTATATGATCGACGCTCGACGCTTCGATGCCACGTGCTCGACGCTCGCCGCTTCGACGGCACGTGCTCAACGCTATATGCTCGGTGCTTCAACGCTCGATGCACGGCGCTCAGCGCTTCGACGCCACGTGCTACACACTCGGCGCTTCGACACTACGTCTCTTCACGCGCAACGCCACATGCTCTGCCGGTCGACAATCGACACTCGGCGTTTCGACACTAGATGCTCGGCACTTCAACGCTCGACGCTCGGCACCTTGGTCGATGTTTGCCGCGCCGCGCTCGACTAAGATGTCGAGCTGTACGTCCTGCCAGGCAAAGCTGCCTGCCAGTGACCCTCACGAGGAGTGTGTGGCATGTCTTAGGCCGGAACACGCCGCATCTGCGTTGGCGGATAGGGCTTCTTGCCACCTTCGTGCTGGATTTCAAGCACGTGCCCTTCGGCAAAGGGCTAAGAAGTCAGTGGGTGGGCACTCCCCTTCGTAGGGATCTTCCCACACCATTTCAGCCCCACCGTCATCTATTGCGACGCCGCCAGGCGACTGCAGATCTCCACGAGTCCGGCATCCCAGATTACAGCCGGTCAGAGGTCCCCCACCAAACGCACTCGGGTGCGGGCCCCTCCCCTCCTAGGGCACGCCCTTGTCGGGAGTCTAGCTCGCCCTCCAGAACACCTCGACGAAGAGGACGCTCTCATTCCCCTCGTCGCGACAGGTGATACAGAGACAGGTTGGGGGTGGTGGAGTTAATCTCAAAGATGTCGCAGTTCATGGAGGTTATGATGGGACAGCAGTCCCTTCTCATGTCTCTAGCTACAGCAGTGCCTCTAGTCCCAGAACAACCCACTGGGCCCGTCACCAGCCAACCAGTGGCCTCCCCACAATCTCCCTTGGCCGTTTCCCTTCCAATGCAACCGCAGAAGGCCTGGGATATCGATGCCGTCTCCAAAGATGCTTCTGACATCCTGGAAGGGGACAGTGTAGAGGCTGAGGTAGCCTCCCACCACTCGGATCAGGATACTGAGTCCGAGGTGATGGACACTGATGAACCTATGTGGTCTGTGGTGGACAGGGCAACCCGCCACTTGGGTATCGATTGGCCCGAGACAAAGCTTCCCCGGCGATCTCTGTTTGAGTCGCCTTCAGCCCACTCCCATCAGTCCAGGATGCTTCCAGCATTCCCGGACTTTGTCAAGGAGGTGCAGTCTACCTCGGGGGCCCCGGCCTCTGCTCCTGCGACGTCTCTCAAGGCTTCGTCCTTTCCACCAGTGGACGCTGAGTTCGCCGCGTTGGTTAAAACGCTGACTCTATCTGGGCTTACAAAAGACCCATTGTGTCTAATAAATAGTGCAGGACCACAGAGATACACCTCAAAAAATTTACTCTGCGGCCACGGAAGCAGTCAGACTGTCTAATGTAGCCAGTCTACTGGTGGTTTACTAGGAAGCACTCATTAGAGACCTACCTGAGTGCCCTTCTGTGGCCCTCAGAAGCGAGCTAGGCACAGTCAGCCAGCTACTGGTGAGGCTAGCCCAGCTCAATGCGCAGGCTCAGGGCAGGAGCATTGCTTTTATGGTTGTGGCCAGAAGACAGCTCTGGCTCTCGCAAGCGAGAGTGCAGGAGCCTGACAAGGCCCCCTTGCTGGACACTCCAATTACACCCGGACACACATTTGGTCCAGCAGTGGAGGAGATGGTGCAATGCTCCGTCAAGGCACAGGAGGCGTCGCAGCAAATGGCCAAGATGTGGCCAAGTAAGCAGTTCCAGCCGAAGTGGCCTCAGCAACAGCCATGGCGTAAGACACCGCCACAGCAGCAGGCGCGACCACGGGGTAGTAGGACCTCTCCCGTAGGTCCATCAGCACGCGGCCAGCTTGGCTTTACAAAGCCGCGGCGAGTAGAATAGCGCCCTAGAGGAGGTGGCAGGTCACATCCTCATGGCTCTGGCCAAGCCCCTCGTGAGTGAGCACAGTCAAAGCAGCCCTGAGACACCCAGGCAGCTATTAGCCCACCCTTATACAGTTCCACAGCTCCAGTTCTGGCAACAGTGCGCCAACGACATCTGGGTGCACAAGACCATTTCCACCAGGCACACCCTTCAGTTCCGGTTAAGGCCCGGTCATAACTGCAGTGAAGAACTCGGTTCAGTCCTCAGCTCTGAATGTGGAGACACAAGCACTGCTCAGGAAGCGTGCCATTCAGCAAGTAGACCCTGCTCTCATCGACCAGGGGTTCTTTTCCAAATACTTCCTAGTGCCCAAAAAGGACGACGGGTTCCGCCCTATTTTAGATCTGCGAGTACTGAACAGATACCTCCGATGGTTATCGTTCAGGATGCTTATGCATAGACACATCATCCAGTCAGTCCAACACGGCGACTGGTTTACCACCGTGGACCTGACAGATGCATACATGTTCCCATCTGCCTGGGTCACAGGAAGTATCTGCATTTCGCATTCCAGAGCAGGGTATACGAGTTTTGTGTCCTCCTATTCGGTCTGTCACTAGCTCCTCGAACCTTTTCCAAATGTATGGATGCCATTTTAGCTCCTTTGCGGGCTCAAGGTGTCCGATTGCTCAACTATCTGGACGACTGGCTCGTCTGCGCGTAGTCCAAGGAGCAGCTGGCACAGCACACAGTGATGGTTACGGACCATCTTCAGCGGCTGGGTCTGAAGGTCAATTCAGAGAAGTGCCACCTTGTGCCAAGCCAACAGACCGAACTTGTGGGTCTGCATCTGGACTCAGTGTCCATGGAAGCGACCTTGTCGACACAAAGAGTTGCCTCGCTGGAACGGTGTCTCTCCCAGTTCAGGTTGAGAGAAACAATCAGCATGGAGCTGTGCCAATGCATGTTGGGGCTGATGGTTGCCGCCTCACGAGCCCTTCCCTTGGGCTTATTACACCAGAGACCTCTACAGGCCTGGTTCAATGCCTTCGTGTTACATTCGTGGAGAGACAAACACCACAGGTTGACGGTATCCCGAACCTGCTGGGAAGCACTACGCTGGTGGAAAGTTCTGTCAAACATCCGCCAGGGCGTTCGCTTGGGTCGCATCTTCCGGAGGGAAGTGGTTACGACCGATGCTTCCAACCAAGGTTGGGGAGCAGTCTGGAATGGCTCAGGGACTCACAGAGTGTGGTCAGGACCCTGGAGATTAGCCCACATCAATGCTCTGGAACTCTGAGCAGTAGACCTCGCCCTCTGGCACTTCTTGCCAGTGCTTCTAGACAAGCACATGTTGGTGCGGTCAGAAACACCACGGTTGTGGCGTATATCAACCGCCAGGGGGGCCTACGGTTCCCCCACCTTCACCAAATGGTAACACGGCTGTTGCTATGGGCACAGCCGCGTTTTACCTCTGTGCACGCGGTTCACCTACCGGCAGAGCCAATTATTCAGCAGACCTTCTATCCAGAGGAGGCCCTCTTACAGGGGAATGGCGTCTCCACCCCCAGGTGGTAGAGCGCATCTGAGAATGGTTCGGCATAGCGCAAGTGGATCTCTTTGCTTCGTGAGAGACCACGCACTGCTCCCTATGGTTCTCGGTGAGGGACCCCGACAGCCCCCTAGGAGTTGACGCACTGGCTCACGAATGGCCGCCAGTTCTCAAATATGCGTTTCCACCTATTCCGATGCTACCCGCCCTCTAAGAGAAGGTCAGGGTAGAGCAAGCGACAGTGATTCTGATCAATCCTTGGTGGCCTCAGAGAATATGGTTCCCGAGCTTGGTGCAGTTACTGCACGGTCATTCGCGGGAGCTTCCCCTGAGAGCAGACCTTTGTCCCAGGCCGAAGGACGGCTTTGGCACCCGAACCCCAATCTCATGCAGCTATGGGCTTGGCCCCTGAATGGGAGCGTCTGTCAACCTTAGGGCTTTCTATGGTGGTAATTACGACCATTCAGAGCGCCAGAGCACCCTCTACCAGGTTGCAGTACATGTACAAGTGGCAGTTGTTCCAAGATTGGTGTCTGGCGGGGGACCATGACCCATTATCTTGTCCTATGGCAGTGATATTACAGTTTCTACAGAAACTGTTAGATGAAGGGAAATCTCCCTCTACACTTAAAGTGTATTTAGCTGCCATGTACGCATTGACGGGTTATCACCAGGTTGCCATTTTCTGGCATCACAGTTCCTCAAAGGCGCAAGACGTTTGCGACCTCCATGGACGACCATTTTACCATCATGGAGCCTTCACGTAGTGCTAGAAGCCCTTACCAAGGCACCATTTGAGCCTCTCCACATTGTGGATGTGAGGCTCATGTCTATTAAAACTGTGTTTCTGCTGTCAGTGGTGTGAGCTAAACGTGTCAGCGAGTTACATGCACTATCAGTGCATCCTTCATGTACTCGTTTCGCAGGAGACGGTTCTAAGGTCTCCATGCATCCAAATCCAGCCTTTTTGCCAAAGGTCATATCCCCGTTCCACATGAACCAGCCAGTCGAGTTGATGGCGTTCCATCCTCCTCCTTTTTCTTCCCCAGAGGAAGAACGGTTACACATGCTCTGCCCTGTGCGGACATTGAGGTGTTATATAGACCGTACAAAGACTGTGAGGCAAACAGAACAGTTGTTCATATGCCATGGTTCTAAAACCTTGGGTCAGCCGTTGTCAAAACAGCTCCTTTCCCATTGGATAGTGGATGCTATTAAATTAGCTTATGAATCTGCAGGCCTTCCACCACCAGGGCAGTTGAAGGCGCATTCCACTAGGGGTATGACGACATCCTGGGCCCTCTTTAAGGGAGTGTCGGTGTCTGACATTTGCGCGGCAGCCAGTTGGGCCACACCGCATACTTTTATGAGGTTTTACGGTTAAACTTACTGGATTCCTCTGCTCCACTATTTGGAGCTTCTGTATTACACCTTATGACATCCTAGGGTGCCAGTACGGTGTTTACTATTCCACTTTCGACAGGTGTCATTGTGAGCATAGACGCTGAGGCGCAGCTCCGCATATGCCTAGATGTGTTACCTACGCAATTGCGTTATGACGTAAGTCTGCCCTACTGCCGAGAATCCTCCCTCGCGACGTTTTGGGTACACTGTTCCCATACGTTGAAGATTATTTTCGAATTAAAAAGGAATGATAGGTTGCAGATGCAACCCCGGTTCCCTGAAATAGAAAATAACCATCAACCCACGAGGTCGCTCCGGAAGCCTTCTCGGCCCGAAGAGCAAAAGGGGAAGACAGTCTTTGCGCGCTGCGTGTAGTAAGCTCCCAGGGGGGCAGGCTTACATGACAGCTCACACAGAGGCAATGTCCCACACTGATGGCAATGTCCCATACGTTGATGGTTATTTTCTCTTTCAGGGAACCGGGGTTGCATCCGCAACCTATCGTTACTGCATGTTTTCTTAAATACCACAGCACAGTCAGACTGGTTCTCCCTGAAAAAAAGTATATTGCAGAAAAAATTGTGTAAGCTTGTTAACTAAACACCAGGGGCTTTGTTGCAGCTGGTACTGCACATTTCCTAGAAAACTTTTGCAATTCACATGTGCTTGCATATGGGTTAAATGTTTGGAATATTTCTCATTTTAAACTATATTAATAAAATATAAGAACATGAATATAGACGTATTTCGGGGGACGAGATCCGGGGCTCCACCATGCTTTTCCTGTGAATCTCTCCTATTTCCTATTTAAGTCTGACTCTCACATAGTTCACTGTCTAGCATTTTCAGTTTGTTTGCTCATATTGTGTTTTTGCTTTCTAGCAATCGCTCAGACTCTATCAAACCTGCTTAAAATTCCCCTCTTTACTAATGTATAAACTTCATCTTTTCATTCTCTAATCCAACTCAGATGATTTAGAGCAATTTTCCTACCTACTCCAAAGATTTTTTCATCTTTCAGCTTCCTTCTTTCTCGGTGCAGCAGCTGCAATGCCAGTTAAGCCTGCAACTATCTCTCCAGCCGTGCCATTCAAAGCGCCGCTCCACTATTTATTTATTTATTTAATCCACTTTTTAAAGCTCTGTTTGACAAAGGCACAACATTCCTGTTTAAAGCAATCGCCTTGCCCTTATCATGTATTGTGAAGCTTTGTTTGCAGTCTTTTCATCTGTTGCAAACAACTACAAGCAGGCGCCCCTCCTCGACTTTTCTTTAAAAATTCGTACATCAATCGATTCGATTCTGAAAGCTATTTTCATAAAGGTATTTTCTCCTCTGTATCAGTTCAGTGTTAAAGCAGCAGTATTATCCCTCCCCACCTGCTCATTCGATAACAGAATCGCACAATGTTGTTGCAGTCTCATCTAGACACCAGTGCAGTGCAGTGTAGTCCACTGCTCCCTCAATGCCCACCTCCGCAGTAGATCTGTCAATCATCCAACTTGCGTCTGTTCCCCACGTGGGTTCCTGGTTTAGCAATTCACTGCTACTTACGTTCAGCAGCCGACACAAAAAAAAAAAAATCATAATGGGTAAGCACATTAATTTTGTTTCAACTCCAAGTTCAGCGTACTCAGCTTTGTTTTAGTTTTGTGCTTTGTAATGTATTACGTGAAGTCTACTCACATAACATTACTTTCCAAACAAATCATTGGAAAAAAACAACTCTAAACTCCAACGACACTGCTGGGCTGCAACTTTCCACTCATGCCTTTTCAGGCCACGGTTACCACGGCAACAGTCTCATCAAACTACTACTGTAGTGTTACGTTGTTGTTGTGTGAACCAGGCAGTTTCATGAGGCACTGTGAGCTTCGTGCCTCAGTACCGCAATCTTCCAGCTTCCTACTGCATTTTCTCGTGGGCCTATGTTAACTTACTTATATATATATACATGCTTTACTGTCCTAACATACATATTCAGTATATTCAATTAATAATAAACATATAAAGAATATACAAAATGTCTTCATAGATAGTCAGATATCATCTATCAGGTAAGAATTTTGTTGATTTGGTAAGATTTTAGACCACTTTTTAACCACGGTGTGTGAGCCAACGTCTACGGACTCTGCACATCCACAGCCCATTCTACTTTCCTCTTTCCAAAATACAATCCACCATCATTCTCTTTCTATACAGATTTGCCAGAATATTGTTGAAGATATCCAGATTTCAGGTGTTGGCATGGTACAGCATCAGAGCATTTAGGATAAACATTCCAATAACGTGGACTATTGGTCAGAATAATCAAATCTATTCCTCCCTGCAGCATTTTCTAAAGCCAACAGTTTTATTTTAATCATAACATCAAGATGGCAGTATAATACCACAAGTTCTATATTTTAGCTTGTCCTTTCTGAGAAAGTCATATATTTTCAAATTAGGTTAATATTTAATTCGATGTGAGCTGTCAGTCAGGTATGGAAACCATGTCCTTCGATTTATCAGCGTTTCAGTAAAAACAGCCTCCTACCTTACAATGGACAAAACACTCATAGACTGCTCCTGGTCAAATTAATAGGTTTTGCAGTGACCTCACAGCAATGCATTCTAAATAGCCTTAACACTTAAAGACCAACGTCAACATCCTATCAAAATTCTGATTGGTAAACAATTGTGCAACAACCTCCTGCAATCCCAAGGAGGCACTTCATGCAGCTTAAATTTGCTAGTATCTCACAATGAGTTTCTTTTCACTCACTTCAGCAGATCTCTGCTCTCCACAGCAGGTCACTGCCCACTACTGACGGCAGTCAACCATACACTGTTACAGATCATTGCTTCAGCAGATCTCTGCTCTCAACGAAGCAAGAAAGAATATTACAATGTGGGCTACTTTAACTTGCCTGTCCGTATTCTATCAAGACCTGATTTCAGCGTCTCATGATTTGAATCTCTTTACTGACGCTTCATTCTTAGGATTTGTGGGTTACCTAGGGACAGAATGGTTCTCTAGCAAATGCCCTCCTGAAATTCAGAATATTTATTCCTACCTCAAAGTTACTGCTTTTCTGGAACTGTATCTCATCGTCGCAGCTGCTCACATCTTGGGCCACCAGTGGTCAAGAAAATCTATCACGTTCTTTAGCGACAATAAATCTACAGTCCATATCATCAATTATCCTGTCCCCTTATAATGTAGTTACTAAATCGTCTCATTTGGATTTCCGTGTCTTTTAATTTTTTCATTCAAGCCCATAACATTCCCAGTTCACAAAATGTAGCTGATACTCTTTCTTGCCTACAGATCACCAGATTTCAGCAGTTGGCTCCCACAGCATCTCCAGCACCTCTCCAAGTTCTGAAATACCAGCACCTAGTATTCCTTTAAGCTTTCCTGTCTTTAGCCTTCTTCAATCTGCTAGAAATTACATGTCAGCTGCCCTTGCTCCATTTAAAAGATAATTCTATTCTACAGGCTGGTCTTTTTTCTCTTCTTTCTGTGCAAAAAAAAATAAAAATAAAAAAATAACAAATTCAGCCAGTTCCATTTAATCAAGACTGGATCCTAGCCTTTATCATCCATGCACAAGACATTCTACACATCTCCGCTTCCACAATCAAATCTCACATCTCTGGAATTCAGTTACATTACAGTCTCATGTCAATGTCCTCTCCGATTCTTAAGGTTATTCCAGCACTCTGCCTGACGCTCCGTGGCATATCTAAGAGCTCCCCTACTTCCCCATCTCAACTTCCTATATCTTCAGATATTCTACAGTCACTCATCAAATATACATTCCCATCCCTTTCCAACTTCCCTTCTCTCGGCATCCATTCCAATGACATCTCTTTAGTTCCAGATTCTCATTTCCTAATTATGCTCCGCATCTGAAGACAGATCAACTTCGTCAGGGTCAATTTATACAGCTGTCAAAGATTCTCCATTAGGTCAATACACGGCCATGTCTAGATATATCTACAGCATGAAGCCTTTCCTCATGATGGATTCAATGTTCACCAGCTCCTCCTGTGCAGTAGTTACAAGGCATTGGTTCTCAACTCACCTTGCCTCTCATCTCCAAAGTAGGCCTTTTTCTCCTCAGTTCTACACTCCTCACTCCTTTAGAAATGGAGCAGCAATGTCAGCAGCAAAAGCCAACATCAGCATCTAATTAAGAGCTGGTCTTTCTCAGTAGTAGAATCATACATACGAACATTTGTTTCCGATACAGCTGCAGCTTACCAAAACATTGTTAGCATGCCTGGAGTGGGGTGATGTGAGCTGGGTCCACCAGAGGTTTTCCCCCCCAATAGGGTGTTTCTTTTTTCATCTCCACGGTGCGGCAAGTAAATACATAATTTCACTCTACCGATTCTTTTGTCCAAAAAAAAAAAAAGAAAATCCATCTTGTTTGTCTACTATGTCTTTTTTCCTCCTTTCTTAAATGTTATGCATTGGCACGTGAACTATTTTTTGTCCCACGGGTGTGGGGTTATGCAGGGAGCAGTTATACTATGACCGCTGCCATCCGCGCCTCCACCGAGGTGGGGTTCTCACCGCATGAGTCAGAGGGGACCCCCGGCTACACACTCTATCCTTTAGCAGCTCCTGCTCTTTATCTTACTCAAATTGAGACTGGGATCTATTTACAGCTCCCTATTCTATCATTCCTTTTCCAGGTTCTTCGATGCAAGTGCATATTCCTCCTACACGACTGCTGCTCCGCAGAGCCTGTTGTGGGCTCTGCCGAGCCAATCTATCTTATGTGTTTTCTGATTAACAAGGCTGTTGAAAAGCCTGCCTTTGAGGCCGCTCTCTCTCCTCTGGCCAAGAAGGTGCCCACTGGTCGGGAATCTTTTTCATTTCCTGTTCTACCACCTGAGGCCACTCGTCAGACCACCCTTCCGAGTAACAACCTTTCATTCCAGCCCCGGCTCTCGCCCAGTGAATTGTTAATATTGGAGAATGTTGAATATATTGCCTTTTGGCCTTCCATACTTGCATAGTACAACATGTTTCTTTCTTACTTGTAATTCGATCTAATTACCTTGCACTGATGATACAGTACAGAAATCTGTGTAAACATTATTATGTTTTACCAAGATCAGTAAGACGACTTGTTTGTCTGCTAAAAAAATGCCTTTTTTGTACACACTATTTGGTGAACAGTAAATGAGACACTTTGCAGTTACAATAAACATTGACCTTTGCTCAAGCCTGATGGAGGAGGATTTGTACATAATTTAGTATGCTCTTAATATTGGGAGTGTGTCCTAATGAGGCCATTATTGTTTTATTTTTTTATTAAAGCCTGAAGTAAGGGCAAATTCTGATTTACTCGGCAAAGCTTGCCAAATAAATGAGTAATAAACTAAGATCAAATGATTTTCTAGGACAGGTGTTAATCCCTTGATAACATCTAAGTATTCATTACAAAGTATATATGTAATCAAGATGGCAAAGATATATAATTTGAAGGATGTTTCATGCTTGGAAATTGAATAACAAAATACATACTGGTAATACGGGTTGGAAATAAAATACTTTTGTGTGTTGAGTGGGTACCATAGAGATTATTATTCTTGTTTATTAGCTCATTAGTTGTTCCATGTAAAATGTAATGTGTATAAAAACAGCAACAACCTTTATGCTGCAAGTTATAACATGTATGCCTATGCTGTTGATGTACATGGAATAAGGACACTGGAAACTCTGCCTGTTTTTTGTTACTCTTTGTTATAAATGATTTCACTTTTTCACAGCATTCTGTTATCAGTTTGTATTCCTTTTAATATACAGTACACCCTTGTGTGACAAAGTGCCCGCCCCTTTGTATACTATCTGCTATGTGTTGAGTGTGGTGTGTTTAAATGTTGGTGTATAGTCACTGGTACACGGGATATAAACGGGTCTGTGTAACACAAGTGTTTAAAATGTATATGTGTATTTAGGCACGAGGATTGCACAGCACTTCATGTGCAAGTAAAATGTAATAATATGTGAGCAAGGGGAATTGCACTTTATTAATTCACGTGCTGGGGTTCAAGTGAATGATTAATTAGTAATTGAATCGAAGCACAACAGTATATATAGATGCACATTTTCACATACTCGTGGTTGGGTGTTCAGTGAGTGGAGAACAGGATAGGTAAAAGTAGTAATAATAATAATAATAATAATACTAATAATAATAATAATAGTAGTCGTAGTTAAAGTATCTGCTCACCGTGTTTGTCTGTCTAGTCCGTTTTGTTTGTCTTTTTGTTTTGGCGATGTGTGCCGTGTCCTGTGTTTGTGTTTGTTTGTACAACCTTTTTATTTTCTGTTCTGTTTATTAAATGCTGAGCGAAATATTCGCTCAGCTCCACCAAACCACACGTCTCTGTCATTCATTCCTTTTCCTGGTTCTGTCTCCGCCCACTTCGGCCGTCTCTGTGACACCTGACTATAACTAACCTGTTGGGGTCCAAGCCTTTTGTTCGTTATATCGAGGGGTCCGTTATCAAAATGAATGATAAACTCTTGGAGTAAGTTAATGAGATGAGATTGAGAATAAAAGTAGAATCACATGTACCTGTTCATCTCATGTGTGTAGTATTTTGCCTTTGCTTTATCCTATTCATTAAAGAATTAAAATGCAGTACAAAAAGCAAACATCCTGAATTGAAGCTGAACTGTTTACCTTTGGAATGAGCTGATTTCCTTTCTTCTCCTTACTCTAATCAAGTTCAAGAAGTCATGAAATATATTGCCATGATGTAGTGCAAAATTGTCCAGTACAAAAACGAATATACAAAATAATTTGAAATGTGCAATTTCCTTATTTTCTGATCAGTTCTGTATGTGGTCTAAATCTCTAGATTCCATCAGGTAGCTTGGAGCATGTCTGCCACACCCCCAAGTGTCTGCAAAGTTTGCTAATTATTCCCTGATCTTGGTGATGTGGATAAGAAACATCAGCAGTCCAAGGATGATGAACATACATTATACTTTACTCATGAACTTTAGGTACACCTTTAATTGTCAATAATAATAATAATAATAATAATAATAATAATAATAATAATAATAATATAATAATAATACATGTAAAAAGACCCACTATTTTATATAGTACTTAAGTAAAAGTTTATATGTATTAAGTAAAATGTACAGCCATGTGCACACAGTTATGTCTGATGATTGACAGGAACTGTTGGTTTTGAGGGTTGTTTATTTGAATGAACTTCACTTACCCAGATTAAATTTTTAAAACTTAATATCTCTTTTAATGTAATGTTTTTTTTTTTTTCTTCACTTTGGATTGTCAAAAGGTTCGACTCCAGTTATAGGACTCTGTCTGTGCTGAATGACACGTTTATACACCTCAGTTTTTAAGCAATGTGTGATAAAAGAACAGTCAGAAAGAGGAATTTTACTTGAAAAGAACACAATGGAGAGTTAAGTCCTGTTTTCAGTTTCAGAGAAAGTGTGGATGACTGTGTTTTGCAAATGTCGTAATTCTAATTGCTTTTAAACCAGCACCACTGTATGTCAACTATTTAAACTCATCATTAGGAAGACATACAGTACTATTTCAATCATATCATTTTGCAGAATTAATTTTCAATACCCCATACAGTATAATGTGTTATAAACAATAATCTGGTAATTTTTCAGCATGCCCTTTCCCAATACATGGAGCAGATTGTTTGAAAGCCTGTGCGTCCTTATTGTTAATGCCACACAAGTAGTATGGTTATTTTAATTCTGCCAGTCTGCACTGATAAAGAACCAGAATTATATGATTAGTTTGCTGGTATTGATAATATTTTCCTTTTGGGCTTTCTTGGGGCAGGGGAATTACTAACGCTCAACAAGGAAATCATAACGGATCTGTGGCTGTATGGGGCCACAAAAAAGAAAACAAATAGAGCACAACCAACTGCGGTGGTGTGTTGATGTAATTCAGGTAGATTTACAATCAATTATAATTCCTTTTTCCAAACATCAAGTCTAGACTTTTAGTATAGCTGAAGCATAAGGAAGTAATGTCAACATCTGGTACATTTGGCATGCTATGTGAGTTTGATAGATTTGTTATATGGATTGCCTGAAGCAAACGTGCTTCTGCAATGAAAGAATGGCATGATCTGTAGTCTGTACTATACTATACTGTGCCCTTTACCAGCACAATAGCTCAAATGCTCAAAAAGTGCAGTCCATCATGTGCTGTGGAGTCCAGATAGACCAACCCAGAACAACGCGGTTAAACGAGGCAGTCTTCCCAGCGACAGCAAGTGGAAGCGACAGCGAGTGGGAAAAGTACAGGCGTGGAAAAGTACAGAGCAGTTTAGAAGCAAAAAGGAGAAATTGCATCTTGAATTGCTTTAATCAGAAAACAGAGGACATTGGGTAAACACAGCAGCAGCTCAAAGTCAAAGAGCCGCGTGTGTTTTTCTGATAACAAACAAGCTGAAACTCGGAGCAGCTGATTCAAATTCAGCGCTGTTCTGAGACACGGGCGAGGGGAGGAGCCAACAGCACAGCAGAACAACGCAGTTAAACGAGGCAGTCTTCCCAGCGACAGCGGGTGGAAGTGACAGTGAGTGGGAGAAGTACAGGCGTGGAAAAGTACAGAGCAGTTTAGAAGCAGTCTGAAAGCAGGTTGATGCAGAAGAAACTAAACTTCAAAAAACCCTCAACATGGTCTTCAAGCCAGTAATCTGTGACACCTGCTTGATGTGGGAAAACCGAGAAAACCCAGCGGAGCTAAACCAAGTGTGCGTAAAGTGCCTCGCGATCCAGGATTTGCATAAACTAGTAAGTATGTTAGAAATGGAGCTGGAAGAAGTGAGCAGAAGCAGGGAAAAAAAGAAACTTCGTCAAACACAACCACCAGAAATCAAAACAACCAACAGATTTGAGTCACTTCAGAATTTTGATGAGCAGAACCAACAACAAGAGAATGAAAGGAACAACATCCAGGACCCCATTGACAGTGGTGACCAGACAGCAAAAAGAAGGGAGGTCATGATTGTTGGGGACTCCATATTGAGAAACACAGCAAGTTCAATTCGCAGTTTGGACCCCCTTACTACAACAGTGTGCTGCCTTCCGGGAGCCTCGGTCAAGCACATCACTGAGAACATGGACAGGCTCCTAGAACGAACAGGAGACGACCCGGTAGTAGTCGACAACATCGGTACAAACAACATTGGAAGAGACAGACCAAAATCCCTGCAAAACAAATTCAGAGAGCTAGGAAGGAAATTAAAAGAGAAAACCAAAACTGTGGTATTATCTGGTATACTACCGGCACCTTGCAACGGACCATATGGACAGCTGGAAATAATTAATCAAAATGCATGGCTGAAGATGTGGTGCACACGGGAAGGCTTCACCTATCTTGATCATTGGACCACATTCTACAACGAGGACTATCTGTATAGACAGGATGGAAAAAAAAAAAAAAAAAAAAAGACCTAGGAGTTTTTGTTGACTCAGAAATGTCTTCATCTAGACAATGTGGGGGAGCTATAAAAAAGGCTAACAAGATGCTCGGATACATTGTGAAAAGTGTTGAATTTAAATCAAGGGAAGTAATGTTAAAACTGTACAATGCACTAGTAAGACCTCATCTTGAATATTGTGTTCAGTTCTGGTCACCTCGCTATAAAAAAGATATTGCTGCTCTAGAAAGAGTGCAAAGAAGAGCGACCAGAATTATTCCGGGCTTAGAAGGCATGTCATATGCAGACAGGCTAAAAGAATTGAATCTGTTCAGTCTTGAACAAAGAAGACTACGTGGCGACCTAATTCAAGCATTCAAAATTCTAAAAGGTATTGACAGTGTCGACCCAAGGGACTTTTTCAGCCTGAAAAAAGAAACAAGGACCAGGGGTCACAAATGGAGTTTAGAAAAAGGGGCATTCAGAACAGAAAATAGGAGACACTTTTTTACATAGAGAATTGTGAGGGTCTGAAATCAACTCCCCAGTAATGTTGTTGAAGCTGACACCCTGGGATCCTTCAAGAAGCTGCTTGATGAGATTTTGGGATCAATAAGCTACTAACAACCAAACGAGCAAGATGGGCCGAATGGCCTCCTCTCGTTTGTAAACTTTCTTATGTTCTTATGTTCATTTAAATAACAAGGGAACCAGTCTACTTGGAGAAAAGATCCTCGAGCAGGTTCAGAAGCATTTAAACTAGAAAGGAAGGGGGGAGAAATCAACAAAAAAACAGAAGGGAGACCACATCAAAACAAGAACAACAACTCAGGTAAGACAGCCATTAAATGTATTTATCTAAATGCTAGAAGTATCAGAAACAAAATTCTAGAACTTGAAGCTACTGCACTAACAGGTAGCTATGATGTGATAGGTGTTACAGAAACGTGGTTGTCTGAGAGTGATGGGGACAAATATAATATTTGTGGGTATACACTGTAGAGGAAAGACAGGCAGGACAGAAGAGGAGGAGGGGTAGCTCTATACATAAGAAACAGTCTTGAAGCCCAGGTGTTAAACCTGGACAAAGAAAATAAAACTGAATCAATATGGGTCAGAATAACGGACAAAAATTCAAAGGGCATAATAATAGGAGCATGCTATAGACCGCCAGATTCAGAAGGTGAGCACAATAATCTGTTATACAATGACATTAGAAATGCGTGTAGCAAAGGAGAAGCCATACTAATGGGGGATTTCAACTTCCCCCATATAAAATGGGAAAACCCGTGGGTAGCGCGAAGGATGAAATAGAAATGGTGGAAATGACAAATGACTGCTTCCTAACACAATTTGTCAAGGCACCGACTAGAGGGGAGGCATGCCTTGATTTAGTCTTTTCAAATAACGAAGATAGAATAACTAAAACAGAGGTCAGAGAACCACTGGCAAACTCAGACCACAACATGGTCTCATTTGAAGTGTTTTTTAAATCCCCAAAAGAAATGACTAAAGCTAAGGTTTGCAATTTTAGAAAAGCAAACTATGAAGGTATGAAACAGAGACTAACAGAAGTAGATTGGAGTAAAATAGAGAAAACACCCACAGAAAAAGGATGGTTGTTCTTCAAAAATGTAGTACTAGAGGCGCAAAACAATTATATCCCTAAAGTAGACAAATCTAAATGTAAAACTAAATTGCCAAAATGGTTTAATAGATCAATTAAAAAAAATATTCAGCGAAAAAAGGCACTTTACAGAGCATTAAAAAAGGACCAAAAAGAAAGTACACAGAAAGAGTACACGGAACTGCAAACGCAAGTCAAAAAGGAAGTTAGAAAGGCCAAGAGAGAAATAGAAATGAACATTGCTAAGGGAGCTAAAACCAATTCCAAAATGTTTTTCCAATATTACAACAGCAAGAGAACATTCAAAGAGGAGATTAAATGTTTAAGAGATACAAATGGCAAAATCGTAGATGAAGAAAAAAAAAATAGCAAATATATTAAATGATTACTTTTCACAAGTTTTTACAAAGGAAGATACTGACAACATGCCCCACATGTCATCCAGTTCATATCCAGTTTTAAATAACTTTAGCATAACTGAGGGAGAAGTGTTAAAGGGACTAGGAGCTCTTAAAATAAATAAATCCCCTGGGCCGGATGAGATCCTCCCAGTAGTACTCAAAGAAATGAAAGAAGTAATTTACAAACCGCTAACCAAGATCATGCAGCAGTCTCTTGACACAGGGGTGGTACCGACAGACTGGAAAATTGCAAACGTAATACCGATCCACAAAAAGGGAAACAAAACTGAACCAGGTAACTACAGACTAGTAAGCCTGACTTCTATTATATGCAAACTTATGGAAACTATAATAAGATCCAAAATGGAAAATTACCTATATGGTAACAGGCTCCTGGGAGACAATCAACATGGTTTTAGGAAAGGGAGATTGTGTCTAACTAACTTGCTTGATTTTTTTGAGGATGCAACATCGATAATGGATAATTGCAAAGCATATGACATGGTTTATTTAGATTTCCAGAAAGCTTTTGACAAAGTCCCGCACAAAAGATAAATTCTCAAACTGAACGCAGTTGGGATTCAAGGAAACACATGTACATGGATTAGGGAGTGGTTAACATGTAGAAAACAGAAAGTACTGATTAGAGGAAAAACCTCAGAATGGAGTGTGGTAACCAGTGGTCTACCACAGGGATCAATATTAGGTCCTCTGCTATTCCTAATCTACATTAATGATTTAGATTCTGGTATAGTAAGCAAACTTGTTAAATTTGCAGAGGACACAAAAGTAGGAGGAGTGGCAAACACTGTTGCAGCAGCAAAGGTCATTCAAAATGATCTAGACAAGATTCAGAACTGGGCAGACACATGGCAAATGACATTTAATAAAGAAAAGTGTAAGGTACTGCACGCAGGAAATAAAAATGTACATTATAAATATCATATGGGACATACTGAAAATGGAGAAGGAATCTGTTGACTCAGAAATGTCTTCATCTAGACAATTTGGGGAAGCTAGAAAAAAGGCTAACAAGATGCTTGGATACATTGTGAAAAGTGTTGAATTTAAATCAAGGGAAGTAATGTTAAAACTGTACAATGCACTAGTAAGACCTCATCTTGAATATTGTGTGCAGTTCTGGTCACCTCGTGTGGCAGGCTGGCGAGTGGATAGAGGCCCAGAGACAGACTGCAGTTCAAAAAAATAACTATTTTATTATAAATAAACACAAAATGAAAGGGCACAAGGGCCAAAACAAAGCAATTTAAACACAAAAAAGATAAAAAGCAAAACTTACAAAAATAACAGTTTCCAGGCTGGGCAATGCCTTCACTGGATTCAACTTTCTAAACAACCCAAAAAAAACCAACCTGCTTCCTCAGCTCCCTCTCCCCAAATGAGAAGCAGAGGCCTCCTTTTATATCACGTGGCTGGGCGCTGATTGATCGTTAATCAACCTAATCAACTAATCAACCCCAGCCACCTGAACATAATAAACCCAGGCAGGTAGGGGAAGTTAACCCCATCCCTGCCAATTTAAAGGGCAGAGCTTTGCTCTGCCACACCTCGCTATAAAAAAGATATTGCTGCTCTAGAAAGAGTGCAAAGAAGAGCGACCAGAATTATTCCGGGCTTAAAAGGCATGTCATATGCAGACAGGCTAAAAGAACTGAATCTGTTCAGTCTTGAACAAAGAAGACTACGTGGCGACCTAATTCAAGCATTCAAAATTCTAAAAGGTATTGATAGTGTTGACCCAAGGGACTTTTTCAGCCTGAAAAAAGAAACAAGGACCAGGGGTCACAAATGGAGATGCATTCAGAACACAAAATAGGAGGCACTTTTTTACACAGAGAATTGTGAGAGTCTGGAATCAACTCCCCAGTAATGTTGTTGAAGCCTGGGATCCTTCAAGAAGCTGCTTGATGAGATTTTGGGATCAATAAGCTACTAACAACCAAACGAGCAAGATGGGCCGAATGGCCTCCTCTCGTTTGTAAACTTTCTTATGTTCTTATAGCTCCTTCCTGTGAAATGTTAACCTAAAAGTGGGGTTCAGGGGGCGGAGCTAGGCACCAACAACCTATCATCTCCTGTCATTAATTAAATCTACCTTATTTAAACATTAGTCACCTCTACCTAGCTGTCTGGTGTTTTTTCGTTTCCTCCTCCTCTCTCCTCTGGGGGGTTAGTGATTCCACTTTCTCCAATCCTTTGTTAAGCTCCGCTTCATTTACCTCATAGAGGAGGGTTCTCCATGAGTCAGAGGGGACCCCCGGCCAAACCATTCCATCTGCATGTATGTTTCTTTTGGGATTCTTCTTTCAGGTCTGATGCCTCTATGTGAAGGTCCCCAACCGGTGGCATCCCTCTTGTTTGTCGGGTCTCCTCAAAGATGGTGGCCCCTCTCCTGTTTGTAGGGTCTCCTCAGCGACAGAACTCCCCTTCTATTATGTTGGGCTTTGAAGAGGCGGAACACCATGCATTATATGTTTTAACAAATACTAACTTTATGTTTTCTTTCCGGTTCGCGAGCCTCTTCGTATGTCGGGTAACCTCGGAGACGGTGCCCCTCTTGGTATGTCGGGTCACCTCAAAGACAGTGGCCCCCCTCCTGTTTATCGTGTCTATCGATCAAGTAAATATTGGGCCTTGAAGAGGCAGAACCCCTCTCTCCATGTGTACAAGTTTACTAACTCTGTCAATAAACACTATCAGGGGCCATAGTTCCACCCTGTGAATTGGCAGATAGAGTGGCATGGTGCTTGTATATTTATACAGTAAAACCATTTTGCTGGTTCAGTGCAAAAAAGTCTGTTTTGCCTTGTCTCCAATGTTTATAAGGACACACTTCACGCTGTCATTAGTCAGTACATCTAATCAACACAAACAAAGGGAAACATTGAGGATAAGACTTATCTGCATTTCAAGCAAATAAAACAATTTTCCCTAATATACAAGAGACAATGGCTTGGTTTACATGCACTTGAAAATCGACTCTACAGTCATGACTGGGAGACTCTGTCACGCAAATACATCGTGAAACAACAAAAGAATGTCCTTTTGGCAGAGTGACTATTAAGGGCAGGGTCAATTGCTTTCTCACGATAAAAATAGCTGTAAAAACCCATGTAAACAGGAGCAGGAATCGTGCTTGTGGCTCACAAGGTTTCAGTAGTCAAGTTCCCATTCTTCTGACTTAATATCACATAATCTCTATCAGAAAAGCCATACAAAACATAGACACCCCTAATGTTTACTCACACACACACACTACATTTATGGACTACTTCAACACTAGAACTGCCGCGGCTATACTCATACCTGCTGACGGCAGTCGTCATCATGGTACATTTTAAACATCATCAATATTAAAAGTGAAAGAGAAACTATCAGATAAAGTTTGATTTAAGCACATCATATCAAGCATCTGCACAGCCGAAACACCGTATTTAAATGAAAAATTAAACATAACATTGTTTATTTTCTAACTTAGTTAGTAATCCAGACATAAACATTTAAATGACTATGAATTGAGTAATCTGCATTGGTATGGCTGATTTTTTTTCCTAAATCAGAACTGCAGAGCAACGCATTTCCTGAAAAGTATAGCAAGCAGGTCATGAGGAAAACTGTCCATGTAAGCACCGCAAATAGAACAGTCATTAAGCTTCAAACAAAATGGTCTGTGTGATTGGTTCTCTGCTATATTAAGCACAGCTTTCCAAATTTAAACATCAACACATTACAACAAAGCTGATAAGTTTGATAACTTGTTTTATTACTATAACAAATATATTGTTGGAACACTAACCATGTGCCCCATTAGAATGCTCCCCACAATCTGAGAAGTGAGCGAGTGTTAATACTGATATATTGTGATATTCATCAGGTAATACAGACTATATTTATCAAATTTGAACAGCAATACAGGTATTTTCAGTTAAACTGATTCAGGAAAACATCTACTTCAAGAACTTGTAATGTTATCTGTGCTAACACAAAAGAAAATATAGCAGAAGCACACAGAGATTTTGAGCAGGTTAAATTCTGCAACGTAAAGTCTAGAATGTCTGGAATCATTTCCTAATAAAACAATCTGAAAATGATGGCTAAATCACATCAAACATTGTGGTATGTTGTTTATTTTTTTTATTTTCTTTATTCATCCTTTAACCAGGAAGTTAACCCATTGAGACCAAAGCCTCTTTTACAGGGGTGTCCTGGCAACATGACCATAGAACAGTACATACAACATACATTTTACAAAACCAAAAACAAATAAGTGCCTACAAGGCATACATCAATGAGTCACATAAAACACAACTTCAAAAATAACAAAACATCAGCAACATTCAATGAGGCATTAGAAACATTTAGAAAGTGATATAGACTTTAAACTTTAGCCACTATTCTACGTTTATCTGGTAAATTGTGGCTACCAATTAGAGGCGCACTCATATCCGTAATATTTTTGTCCAACTGAAGGCCCTTTGAGCAACACAAGACCTTCTCCCTGTTACTTCATACTTAACTGTAAGGCTGAATGTTAAATTATTCTTGGCTATATTTGCCTGTAGCATCAAACCTAGATACCATGGTGACAAGCCTATTACAGTTTTACACACCAATAGTATCCAGTGAAGCTGTTTTCTGTAATCTAATGAAATCTACTTTAAGGATGTAAGTAACTGACAGTGATGAGTCAGGATGACAACCTGTGGCAAAGTGGCTGAGTGGAAACAGGTGCAGGAGAGATGCAGTGCAGTAAGGAAACAGACAGAGCCGTGTAATCTGGTATGGAAAGTGATTTTTATTTATATTCCAGGTCTGGTGACCAAAACAACAATCCCCCAGCAATATACAACAATGTAAACAATAATGGGATTGCAGTCCCAACTAATAAACACGATATCTGCCCCACAATAACACATACACAGTCACGAGTCGTAGGTGCATGCAGTAGTGCTCGTGGCGGGTCATAAGGTAACTAGGGGAGTACCACAGGGATAAGTATTAGGTCCTCTGCTCTTCCTAATCTACATTAATAACTTGAAGTGACAAGGTGGCTTTGCAGGGGTGATGTCAGACCAGAAACACAGAGTCAAAACAAGGAATGGTAGGGCAAAACTGAAGCGCAACGGTGCTCAACGTGTTTATTTCAAATAATAAAACAAAAGATTTAAACAAAACACCCAAAAAATGGGGAAAAGGGCCAAACAAATAGGAACAAGTAGTATGCTGGTTGCAAAACCAACATATGTAGCAATTGTTTACTTCTCTTCAAGGTTTACTTTCCTTTACCTCCAGACTCGTTCCGCCTCTTGAACACATTTCACTGTGCAGCCAAAGCTGCAGGTCTTTTTTTATTCTGGCCAAGGGGTTACTGCACGAGTTTAATAAGGATGCGTGACTGTCAGCTGTCTGTCACTATTTTTTTTTTTTCTTCATCTACGATTTTGCCATTTGTATCTGTTAAACATTTAATCTCCTCTTTGAATGTTCGCTTGCTGTTGTAATATTGGAAAAACATTTTGGAATTGGTTTTAGCTCCCTTAGCAATGTTCATTTCTATTTCTCTCTTGGCCTTTCTAACTTCCTTTTTGACTTGCGTTTGCAGTTCTGTGTACTCTTTCTGCGTACTTTCTTTTTGGTCCTTTTTTAATGCTCTGTAAAGTGCCTTTTTTCGCTGAATATTTTTTTAAATTGATCTATTAAACCATTTTGGCAATTTAGTTTTACATTTAGATTTGTCTACTTTAGGGATATAATTGTTTTTCGCCTCTAGTACTACATTTTTGAAGAACAACCATCCTTCTTCTGTGGGTGTTTTCTCTATTTTACTCCAATCTACTTCTGTTAGTCTCTGTTTCATACCTTCATAGTTTGCTTTTCTAAAATTGTAAACCTTAGCTTTAGTCATTACTTTTGGGGTTTTAAAAAGCACTTCAAATGAGACCATGTTGTGGTCTGAGTTTGCCAGTGGTTCTCTGACCTCTGTTTTAGTTATTCTGTCTTCGTTATTTGAAAAGACTAAATCAAGGCATGCCTCCCCTCTCGTCGGTGCCTTGACAAATTGTGTTAGGAAGCAGTCATTTGTCATTTCCACCATTTCTATTTCATCCTTCGCGCTACCCACTGGGTTTTCCCATTTTATTTGGGGGAAATTGAAATCCCCCATTAGTATGGCTTCTCCTTTGCTACATGCACTTCTAATGTCAGTGTATAACAGATTATTTTGCTCACCTTCTGAATCTGGTGGTCTATAGCATGCTCCTATTATTATGCCCTTTGAATTTTTGTCCGTTATTCTGACCCATATTGATTCGGTTTTATTTTCTTTGTCCAGGTTTAACACCTAGGCTTCAAGACTGTTTCTTATGTATAGCGCTACCCCTCCTCCTCTTCTGTCCTGCCTGTCTTTCCTATACAGTGTATACCCACAAATATTATATTCGTCCCCATCACTCTCAGACAACCACGTTTCTGTAACACCTATCACATCATAGTTACCTGTTAGTGCAGTAGCTTCAAGTTCTAGAATTTTGTTTCTGATACTTCTAGCATTTAGATAAATACAGTTAATGGTTGTTTTACCTGAGTTGTTGTTCTTGTTTTGATGCAGTCTCCCTTCTGTTTTTTTGTTGATTTCTCCCCCCTTCCTTTCTAGTTTAAATGCTTCTGAACCTGCTCGAGGATCTTTTCTCCAAGTAGACTGGTTCCCTTGTTATTTAAATGCAGTCCATCCCGTCTATACAGATAGTCCTCGTTGTAAAATGTGGTCCAATGATCAAGATAGATGAAGCCTTCCCGTGTGCACCACATCTTCAGCCATGCGTTTTGATTAATTATTTCCAGCTGTCCATATGGTCCTTTGCAAGGTGCCAGTAGTATACCAGAAAATACCACAGTTTTGGTTTTCTCTTTTAATTTCCTTCCTAGCTCTCTGAATTTGTTTTGCAGGGATTTTGGTCTGTCTCTTCCAATGTTGTTTGTACCGATGTGGACGACTACTACCGGGTCGTCTCCTGTTCGTTCTAGGAGCCTGTCCACGTTCTCAGTGATGTGCTTGACCGAGGC
Organism: Polyodon spathula; assembly: GCF_017654505.1. Taxonomy (NCBI): domain Eukaryota; kingdom Metazoa; phylum Chordata; class Actinopteri; order Acipenseriformes; family Polyodontidae; genus Polyodon; species Polyodon spathula. Next base: position 28,212,723 of record NC_054548.1, read on the forward strand.
TCCCGGAAGGCAGCACACTGTTGTAGTAAGGGGGTCCAAACTGCGAATTGAACTTGCTGTGTTTCTCAATATGGAGTCCCCAACAATCATGACCTCCCTTCTTTTTGCTGTCTGGTCACCACTGTCAATGGGGTCCTGGATGTTGTTCCTTTCATTCTCTTGTTGTTGGTTCTGCTCATCAAATTTTGAAGTGACTCAAATCTGTTGGTTGTTTTGATTTCTGGTGGTTGTGTTTGACGAAGTTTCTTTTTTTCCCTGCTTCTGCCTACCTGAACCCAGCTGTTCTGACCTTCTATCTCCCTGGTGCCTTTCAGTCTGTTAGGGGTGATGCAGACTTCCATGAATTGTGGGTGTGCCAGTTCCTCAAGATCCTGTTGCTGTCTCACTTCTTCCAGCTCCATTTATAGCATACTTACTAGTTTATGCAAATCCTGGATCGCGCGGCACTGTACGCATACTTGGTTTAGCTCCGCTGGGTTTTCTCGGATTTCCCACATCAAGCAGGTGTCACGGATTACTGGCTTGAAGACCATGTTGAGGGTTTTTTTTCTTTTGAAGTTTAGTTTCTTCTGCAACCGTCAGCCTGTTTTCAGACTGCTTCTAAACTGCTCTGTACTTTTCCACGCCTGTACTTCTCCCACTCGCTGTCGCTTCCACTCGCTGTCTCTGGGAAGACTGCCTCATTTAACTGCGTTGTTCTGCTGTGCTGTTGGCTCCTCCCCTCGCCCGTGTCTCAGAACGGCGCTGAATTTGAATCAGCTGCTCCGAGTTTCAGCTTGTTTGTTATCAGAAAAACACACACGGCTGTTTTGACTTTGAGCTGCTGCTGTGTTTCCCCAATGTCCTCTGTTTTCTGATTAAAGCAATTCAAGATGCAATTTCTCTGTTCTGCTTCTAAACTGCTCTGTACTTTTCCACGCCTGTTCTTCTCCCACTCGCTGTCGCTTCCACTCGCTGTCGCTGGGAAGACTGCCTCATTTAACTGCGTTGTTCTGCTGTGCTGTTGGCTCCTCCCCTCACCCGTGTCTCAGAACGGCGCTGAATTTGAATCAGCTGCTCCGAGTTTCAGCTTGTTTGTTATCAGAAAAACACACACGGCTGTTTTGACTTTGAGCTGCTGCTGTGTTTCTCCAATGTCCTCTGTTTTCTGATTAAAGCAATTCAAGATGCAATTTCTCCGTACTGCTTCTAAACTGCTCTGTACTTTTCCACGCCTGTACTTCTCCCAGTTGCTGTCGCTTCCACTCGCTGTCTCAGGGAAGACTGCCTCGTTTAACTGCGTTGGCCCCTGATAGTGTTTATTGACAGTTAGTAAACATATACACATGGAGAGAGGGGTTCCGCCTCTTCAAGGCCCAACATTTACTTGATCGATAGACACAATAAACAGGAGGGGGGCCATCGTCTTTGAGGTGACCCGCCATACGAGAGGGCCGGGGGTCCCCTCTGACTCATGGAGAACACTCCTCTAAGAGGTAAATGAAGCAGAGCTTAACAAAGGATTGGAGAAAGTGGAATCACTAACCCCCCAAAAGATGGACCCCTGGTTCCCCACTGACGCAACGTGAAGAAGAAAAAATAGAGATCCGTCGATGCATAAGAAAAAGAAAACAGTTAGATGAAAGAAAACAAACACTTAACGTGAAAAAGGGGTTAGTAGACTGTACCCTAATGATTATGTGAAGACCCTCTGCACAGTGGAAAGAAAAATCCCCTTTCTTTTAATTTTATTTCTTAGGGAAAATCTTTGGTGGCCCAGGCAGAAAGGTCGTCCCCACTCCGGACATACTAGCAATGGACTGATGTGCGGAAGATATTTCAGATGATGAAGAAAGAATATAAGTTTCAACTGCTGATGAAGTCCAGCGCCCCATATTTTTACTTAAATGCTGGTTAATATTGGCTTTTGCAGCTAAAGTAGCTGCCCCTATTCTAAATGAATGAGGAGTGTAGAATTGCGAAGGAAGACCTGCTGTGGACACCATGGTGGAAAGGTGTGTTGAAAACCAATGTCTTGATACAATGGACCAGCTTGAATTGATAAACAAAGGGTCGGAGGATGAAATGGCCTTGCGTTCTGCAATGTACTTCAACATGGAAGTAAAGGAACACAGAGGAGAGTTTATCTTAGAAAGCTGAATACATTGTCCTTGCCGCAGTTGATCTGTTTTTGAAATGCGATGAAATAAGATGAAATGAGAATCTGGGATGAGCTTGAGGTCACTGCAGCAGATACCGAGGGTAGGAAAGCTGGCAATAGAAGGAACTGTATATTCAGAACATCTCAAAAACCTGCAAAATGCAGATATACATATGACTTCCATAGTTAAATCATCAAATGGAGAAAAACAGCCATATCACAGAATTGAAATCAAGTTACTGAGAAAGTCTATAGAAATAGGCAGGCGAGCAGAAGAAGAAGCCGGAGAGCACTTGGAAATTCCTCGTAAAAGGAGACGAACCGTTGGAATTGATAATAGAGTTGGGGAATTGATGGACATCAAGCGAAATTGATGCTGAATTCCTGACAAATATAGTCTGATTGTAGCTGGTGCCAGATGTAGAGAGTCCTTTGCATGCACTATGAACGGTATGATCCAGTCCTGGTTGAATGGAGTAGGATTAATCCTGCTTTGTAAACAAAAAGTTACATAACATGCCCAACCTGTAGAGTACGAGGATCTAGTAGATGGGGCAAGTGCTGATGCCATGTAATCTTGAGCTGAATTAAGAAGTTTATTAATAGTTGGATTTAGTTGAAAATCAGCTGATTGAACTGTGGCGTTGCTGCTGGATATTGCAGAGCTGCAAACTGTGGAATTTGGAATTCTGTAAACGAGAAAGAGCATCAGTTGCATTATTAAAAATGCCCGGTAGGTGGCGAGCTTGTATTAAGAAATTATTAGAAACTGAAATCCATACTAGCCACCGCAGCAATTGCATGATAGAGGGGAAGAGGAACATCCTTTATTTATAATATGCACAGTAGTTGAATTATCACAGTAAAATAGTATTGATTTCTTAGACCAGAGATGACCTCATAGCTGGCCAGCTGCTACTATTGTGTATATCTCTAGCAGAGCTGTGGATTTTAGATGAGGAGATATGTTTTCGATTTCCTCAGGCCATGTACTGCAAAACCATTGATTGTTAAATAGACCTCTGAATCCCAGGGATGAGGCATCAGTAAATAAAGCCACATCGTGTGGAGCTGAAATGAAATCATCATAAAACATAGAGAGACCGTTCCAGTGCTGAATAATCGCAGACCACATTTTAATGTCTTTCCTAGCTTCTGAGGAGATATTTATATAGGAGTCCAGATTGTTTGCTGTTGATGCCAGCGCTAGCAGTCGAGAGATAAACGTCCTCCCTTGTGGAATAATACATATTGCAAAGTTAAAGTAACCTAGCAATGAAAGCAGTGCCCGTTTTTTAATTGTTTTACTGATCTGAAAATCCTGAATGAACAAACGAACATGTTTAAGTTTACACTCAGGCAGGCTGGCTTCAAACTTTTCTGTATCTAGAATGAGTCCAAGGAATTCCAAAGAATGAAGGGGACCAATTGATTTCTCTTCTGAAAGCGGAATGCCAACTTCAGAAAATAAGCTTTTAAGATTGGAAATCGCTTCTGCTGGTGCATCTGAAGGAGGAGAAATTACTAAAAATCATCCAGCAAGTAGAGCAAGAATGGAACATGATAGAAATTAAGAAGAATCCAGTATAATGCTTCAGACAAGGTATCAAATATCTTCGGGCTGCTGCGGCAGCCGAAAGTCAATTAGGTGGCAAAATAAAACCCTTCCCAGCATGTACCAAACAGGTGACGGTAGGCAACATTTGAACTGGAACCTGGACGAGATCAGATGTAACTGAAATACCAGAAGGGGAGAAAAAACGGAGGCTGGATGGACCCTGGATTGAAGCTGGAGGAGAATGATCTGGTAATCTAAGAAAATCCTGGGAATCCTCTGAATCCGATGACAACTGCTGTAAGTATTCCATTATTGAGGTATACGAAAGTTGATGGATCTTGAAATCGCTTAGGTTTATGCCAAAACGAAAAAACACAAGACAGCTAGGTAGAGGTGACTAATGTTTAAATAGGGTAGATTTAATTGATGACAGGAGACGATAGGTTGTTGGTGCCTAGCTCCACCCCCTGAACTTCACCTATAGGTTAACATGTGTTAAAAGTATGCTGTGTCCTACCACGTGTGTGTGTGTGTGTGTGTGTGTGTGTGTATATATATATATATATATATATATATATATATATATATATATATATATATATATATATATTATCCTTTCGAAATGCTACAAAATGTACAAAATGGCAGTAGTGCATTGAGAGACATGTCAATTACTTTCATACTTGCTTTGAGATCCAAATGTGCATGCAAATAGAGTTCTATTTTTAGAGAGTTATTTTTAAATTTAAATAGAGTTCTTCTAGTCTGCAGCCTGAAGTAGGTGTGTATGCATTGATTTGTACATGTATATCAATTGCTACAGCACTGGTAGACCGTGACAATGGATGTCTCTTGTGTAATCTGGAAAGAGTTGCTTGTTCTATGTCTTATGATGGTAGTCTGTGGTTGCTAGTGTTGTCTGGTTCCTTTGGCTGCTTGTGTGGGGGTGGGAATGCTTCCTTGCTTTTGTCTCGATGAGTTCAACCCTAATTGCTGCATTGACATAGTTTTTTGCAATGAATATGTGTGTGTGTGTGTGTGTGTGTGTGTGTGTGTGTGTGTGTGTGTGAAAACCTTGAAGCTTTATCACTTTTTATTCACTTTGGTTCAAAGAACAGAAGGTAGCATCACTTGAATAAAAATATAAAATCAGCTGTCAATAGAAGTCACCAAAAACTTGGTAGATTATATCTGCACCACTGTTTAAAAAAAATAAAATATATATATATATATATAGATATATATATTATATAATATATCTATGATATATATATATATATATATCCTATATAATATATATATATATATATATATATCTAGGTATTTCTCCTAAGATTCTACAGTTTATGCTTATGTTAAATATTAAAAAAAAAAAAAAAAAAAAAACTAACATGTTAATGTTTGTGCTTTGTAATATACTATTATCATTTTAATGCAATGTGTGTTTTCACAATATAATGTAGGCTACACTAAAATAGGTGTGGTATTCTATTGCCAGTATATGATTCATTACATGTACAGTAAAGGACAGATTCATAATATTTAAGCCAATAAATGAAACTACTATTGGTCTCTGAGAGCCATACTACTATTTAAGGCTGTTTAACCACCTGCAATAACCTGAAAACAGTGTTTAAAAGATGGACAGTGCATTCTCAAGGAAAAATAAATATTGGTATATTAGGTGAAAAACAAATGGGGATTAAAGAATATTTTGCACGTCCAGTATTTCAAAGGGAGCAGTCACAAATAGGGAAGAGGGCAGGGGGTCACCTGTGTAACCATAGAAAGTTCATAGATCTTGTTTTGTTAAGCAACCTTTTGATTAATCTTCCTGCCATTCAACATTATACTGCTGCAACAAAATTTTTGATTGGTTTTGCTTATTCTTTTCAGCTGCCATATCTTTGTGTATTGTTAGTTGCATTCATTTGTAACCAGGACTGTGATGCAATAACATGAAAGGTTAATATGGTCTGTGGGTGTTTATAAGGGCACTTTATCTCTCGAGTTGCTTTTTTTTCTGTTGTCCTCATATTAATAACACTGGAATATGTATGTGTATATGGTTTTGCACCTGCAATAACTCATTGTGACAGAAATACAATGAACCTTGGTTGTAAATCTCCCTCCCGACCTGTGAGAGTATGAAGCAAGGACAGTTTTTGTTGGACAGGCTGGCTTGACAGTTGTTTCCCCAGGTTGGGAAGTCTGTCAGTCTGGAAAAAGGCGAGACTCAGTTGCAAGAATGTATTGACCTGGAAGGGAAACAATGTAGAAGCCGCAGATTATAAAGGCAGCTGCATTCGTTTACCAAGGGGTCCTGCGTGACAGCATATAACTGTGACAGAGAATCGCAATCTGTTCCTTCACATTGGGTTGTAGTGAAAGAAAGCCAGAAGGACGGTAACAGTGTGTTATTGAAAACACTATGTAACACAATTTTTGTTCCTGGGTAGTAAGTGTTATTTCCTAATTGCTTATGCCTCAAAAGTATAGAAAATGGCTATTATTCCCCACAAACTTTGCTTTTGTGACCAGACAGTGATATTTCAAAATATCACTATTTACAAGGGGAAAATGGGTAAATGTGTGTCTTTTCGTTCACATAACGGACTTGTGTATGTGTTTTGTGTTTTGTGTGGGTGTATAATAAAAACAGGATTATTATTTGCAGCGTGACACAGGGATTATAAATTAAGTTATACACACCGCTGTATTACTTCCCTCCATTATTATTTACTGTTTGTTTTGCGGTCAGGCACTGGACTTAAAAATACATAAAACAAACCTTGTCACCTGAATTACAATTGTCTCTCTGTTCTTTAATTACCTGTACCTGCACAATTTATCCACGATACACAGCATGGATAGTTTGTGTTGCAGATAGAAAAAACATATCTGATTTTATACTTTCTTTTCTGGTCAGAAACTTGTCTTTAATTCTCTGAACCATTAATTTATTTTCTGACCATCAAAATAAACAATGCACCTAGCATTCCTTTTATTTAAAGACCAACAAATTTATCTAACTAAGATCTATTTTTTATTTATATTCAAAAGATCATTACATACAACCAATAGAAGTGCAAGGATGCATGAAACAACATTTAAAAAGTGTATCACTGTTTTTGCACTGTACTTGGGCAATTTTAACATGGTTTACTATATTATGTTCTTTACAATGCTTACCTCTACCATGCTTTCACTGCTTTATTGTACTTTGCTATAGGCAGTGATTTGTGCTTTTGTTTTCTTAAATGTACTAATTTACAGGAGACTGTTATTTTTAATTGCTAGTATTATATAGTGCAATCGTGTCTTAGAAAAAGTATGTATAAGACAAAACTGTCAATAAGTGTTAAGTGCTGTGTATAATAATCAGTCTACAACTGAAAAACAAGTACTTCCCAGCACTGGTTTGTATTCCAGATGTCTTCTACCTCGAAGCAAGGGCAAGCTCGCTGAAAATGTTTTTTTCAGAATTTTTTTTTTAACATTTTTAGCAGGTGTAGTTGCTGCCCTCTGAAAAATAGGATTTCCTACATCACAGAAAATGACTTGGATGGGTTACAACTCCTAGAAAAGTTTCGATACAAACACTTTTGCAAACACAACAACTTAAAACTGAAGCTGATGCAATGAAATTAGAAATACATAGTAACAGAGATCTATTACGTAGTACATATTTCCACATTCATTTTTATATATTTTATTTTATTTTAATTCCATATATACATTAGTAAAAAATCTATATATGATAACAAACCAGAGGATTAGACTTTAAGAGGCTTGTAGCTTTATGCTACAGTTCATCAGGCATGCCGTTTTCAATTAGTTGTCCCTTGTTAATACAGACACCATTGTGCCATACATTTGAATATGATGGATTAAAAGTTTAGTTTTCGTATTGTACAGTAATGTGTACAATGCTGCATCATGCTTTATTTTTGTATTAGCAATAACATATTTGATTTTACCACTGAACTGTATAAGCATACTGTAGAGATTAACATTTATGCATAATGTAATGTGTGTGTGTGAGCATGTTTTCTTAAACCGGAGAACTCTTTATTCCAGATTACCCAATATGTCCAATTTAGCGAGGGACTACTGTGTCAATAGTTTTAAGGCTCTATTTTTTTTTTAAGAAGCATTTTTTTGGTTTATTTGCTGTTACAACTAGATTACCAACACTTCAAAAAATGTAAAATAATAAAAAGGTATAATAAAACCTGATCTAATTTAATAAACTTTAATAGAAATGCCTACAAACACATTTAACCCAATCAAAACCTTGCATCATAAAATGAGCCTTGATTATGAAGATTATTTTGTTAATCACTATTTGGTTGTATTTTTACTAAAACACTTATTTTGTACGTTTCTTGCTTTTGAGCACTTTCTTCTTCAGGTGACTGTGGCATATGGGAGAGGCTGCCCTCACTTCAGTGCTTTATCAATCCCTTTTTCCTTTCTTTTAGGTTTGAAACTACCATAGCATATAACTGCTGTTATTTGGTAAAAAAAAAGATACCTGTACTAAAAAGCAAACATTCCTCTCTTTTTTTTAAATCTTTTGTGTGAATTAATTTTTGTTGTATTTAAATAAATAACACCTTGCCTATGTTGGTTAAGGTTTAAACCATATGCACGTTTTCCCTCATTATTCTTTTACAAAATATGGGCGATATAATTCAGAACTCTCTTTACTCCTAGAATAATTAAGGGGTGGCGTAGTTGAAACAACAGTCCTAGAAGGGGCGCCACACATGTTTTGTTAGATTTAGGTTGCATTTCTGTTAAAGTGTTAGTGTCTTGCTCGCAGCGACAGTTAAGTGAAAGACAAACGCAAATAGCTAGTAGAGTATTATGTATGAATACAAAATGTGTTCAGGTTATATTTAGGATGGGACTGTTTGGGCTGCTTGAAATATTTTGCCTTTTTAAAGCCAGTGAAATCATGACTGAAAAGTGATTGGCTGAGATGATAGTCGAGGTTTATAATATTCCTATTATTCACTGCATTAAATGTGTTTTGATATAGTCATTCTTTTTTTCCACCTAAATAAGAGCTGCAGTCTCTCCTGTATTTTAGTGGGAACTCTAACCCCTTTTTAGACAGGCACAGTTAATTTGACAGATTTTTGGCCTGTTATTTAAATAAAGCCTACCTCTGGTCAAGCCTGAGCTAGGTAAACAAAGAACTGGGAATCCAAATGGCCAGAAGAGACACCACTGTGATGAGGTTCACACTGAGTAAAGCATCTGTGAAATGTTGTAGTATGCCAGTTGCAGTATGCCATTGATTTCATCTGCAAGAATATAATTTTGCTCTTTGGACTGCTTCAGTAGATGTGCATGAGTTAGGCATGTCGGTGCAAGCTGTGCGCTTACATTAAAGTGTTTATGCTCATATAGAGATACAAATAGGAAGGGTGGGGGAGTGGTTTGTCAGCAGTATGTCACTTATGTATCTGGGTTTTCAATTATTATTATCCTTAGTAGTCGTAGTATTCTAGTAACAGTAGAAGCATTTTGCCAAGTACAATTTGTCTATCACAGGTTAGGACATTCTCTTCATGAAATAAAACTGAAGAAAGAAAAAGCTAAGCATGATTTATGGACCTTTTCTGGAGCACATATTGCGCAGAAACTACTGCAGAAGTACTAACTAAAACTGGAGACATATATAGAGCGTTTGACTGGGATTCTTGCCAGCTCAGATGACTCTGCAGGTTGCAGTCATAAAATGGGATTTATTTGTTTTCTTAATCAGTATGAGATATGTGATGGTGATAGGGTTCAAGTGGCTATTTGCAGTTCAAAGCTACCCAAAATATTATTTTGAGGTCCAGTGAAATGTATTTGACTTAGTGGAAAATTCACTTTACAACAGTGCCAGTTTGATAGTTATGCTTTAAGAAAGGTGTGTTTTCCATGTACTGAAAACCATGTTTGCTGTTGTGATTGTGATTAACTGCTTTCAAAGAAAGCCACAATTTAAGCTATAGAAAATTAGGCTACCTACATAGCCTTATCAACCCAGCCAAAGCTTATAATCCTAATAGCATATAAAGCCTGGCATGGTGAAATGTATAAAAAGGCACAACAGATCAATGAGCACACGCTTGTAAGAATTCTACAGAGAAATGACTTAAGGTACAGTCATTTCCCACTTTAATGGCATAACATTATTGTAGTATTTAAAGTTTTATTGCGATATTCATGTCTAAAATCCAGGGAGTTTTGGGTCCTGTTTTGCAAAAATAAGGAAATGTCTTTTTAGTTTAAATCTGTTTTACGGTGATCTTATACCTCTATAACATTGGTTTATGTATCTTTATGTAATCTTTGTGTTGGTATATTTACGTCAAGATATTTAATAGACAAAGGATGAAAGAATAAATGCATTTTTAGGCTTGAAGACAAATTATACATTTTATTTGTTCTTGGCCAAAAAAAAAAAAAACTTGTTCAATTTTGCAAAAACCTGTTGTAATGGCGCATGCAGACAGAACACTGTGGCCGCACTATTGTTATGGATGGGGCTTGCAACACCAGCCCCGCAGGGTCATGAGTGCCTGAGTGCACAATTCAGAGAAGCGGTGCTAGGAGCCTGCAAGAGACTGCCTCCATAGATGGACATTGGTGCAACGTTGCACTGTCGGTGACCCCTCGCAAGGGGATTTGAGGGATTCGTGGGATGGAAAGGTGCAGCAGGATAGAAAGTAAGGATGGTGGACTGTGATTGGTCGGGGTTATTAAATTGTTAAAACACCCCTAATTATTTAAACACCTGATTCCAATTACATCCTTAATTGAGGTGATAAAATCTGGGGTTCACTTACTTTTTCACATATCTTGAATCTTAATTACTCATTGTTTGTCTAATTCATAAATCATTTTGTTTCAAAAGACATGAAACTGGGGTTCACAAACTTTTCCTCGTTACTGTATGATCCATTGTTTACACATTATTAAAAAGTGTGTATTAAAAATACAATGCATTATTGAAAATAGCGTCTATTAAAAAATACTTTTTATATTTATATGTATGCCTTAAGCAACTGCTTCATTTAAAAAGATGTAGAATTACGTCTCTTAAATTATCAGCTTGTATTTATATCCTTAGCTCAGTTCGCAGTTATGGTTACAATTCATGACTGAACAGTTCTGAATACTCTAACAATTGTAGTTCTTAATGTATTTTATGTATGTTTTACTTATATCCCCTTAAATTTTATATTTGACTTAAGGATATCAAAAGATCAGCCCGCAGAAAAATGAAATGGGAAATATTACTATTTTTTCAATATTGCCACAACCTCCAAGGCATTATACTGTAGTACCAGATATTATCTTTGACATCCAAACCACACAACAGTCTTGAGTGCACGTGAATATTCATGACAGTGGCAATTGCTGTCTGCACTTTGGTGATAAAGAGCTCTTGTCAAGCCAGGTGAAAACATCGATCATAGAAATAATAACATGTATGTGTTAAGGATGGGTGTATCTAAATAAATCTAGGTGAATCTAGGTGAATGTTTAAAAATACAATCATTTTAAAAATAGATGGAATAGGAAATGAGGCAGATTTTACACTATATAGAGAGGGGAAAAGTCACTACCGGAACTCTTTGGATTCCAATGATGCACAGCTATGGCACGGACGGAAGTTCCAATGTTAAATCAGTGGAGTTGACCACCTTGTCTATATTGAAGATCTTGTGTACATGTTCTGCAAATATATCTGTTTGATATACAGGCTATAGCAGACCTCTGTTTTGAGTTGAAGACTGATTTACAGAACAATACTGCCAGGAGTTGTGCCATACCAGTGCATGCCAAGATTACTAAGATTAATATATTAGCCAGGTACAGTGACGAGGAAAAGTTTGTGAACCCCAATGATAATTATGGAAATTTCATAGTTTTACCATGATAGCCTTCTTGAATCAAAGTCTTTTCTTAAATATCCAATAGGGTTTATATTAACCAATTCAATGTCTTTTAAAACAAAATGATGTATGAATTAGACAAACAATGAGTAGGTTAGATTTAGGGTACAAATAGAGAAAGTTCAAGACAACAATCACTCTACCCAGGAGCGGTTGTCCTATCAAAATCTCTCCAAGAACAAACCAGAAAATCATCAAGGAAGTCACAAAGAACCCCAGAGTAACATCAAAGGATCTGCAAGCCACTCTCGCCTTGGCTAATGTGAGTGTTCATGACTCAACTATCAGAAAAAGACTGAACAAGAATGGTGTTCATGGATTGATAGCCAGGAGGAAACCATTGCTCTCTCAAAAGAACATTGCTGCCCTTCTAAAGTTTGCCAAAGAGCACATAGATGATCCACAAGACTTCTAGAACAATGTTCTCTGGACAGATGAGTCAAAGGTAGAACTTTTTGGCGTCAATGAGAAACATTATGTTTGGCAAAAACCAAACATTGCGTTCGAACGGAAGAATCTCATCCCAACCGCCAAGACATTTGCAAAGCACACTGCGTTGCTTATAAATTTAAAATAAAAACAGACCTGTACAAAAATGAGGCCCTTTGTTTCAGCCCATCATAACAACAGGCACCTAGCTCTGTTCTCTATCAATGGCAGAAAGCTTTCAACAAACTATTCGAGCACAATAACCACAGCTGCATGAAGGAAGCAGAGAGAGGGAGGTTGAGGAGGAAGGATTCTGCAGTTTGCCAGTAAAATATTATGCACTACCAGGGGTAAAGTTATGTGTTATTTAGTTGTCTAGAGTATTGCTCAAAAAAACAATCTTCAACCACACAAGGTATTCCAATTAATTACTATACATTCTTAATGGACTTTTTGGTCAGTAACAAATGATGCACTAAAAAGGTTAATGAGCAAGACAATGACTAAACACCAAAATTTCCAAATTAACAAATTAAAAAACAAACTTATAAATAAAATCAGTGAACAAGTTATTGAGCAAACAGCATGATCAGCATTAAAGCATGTAGGTTACTTGATATTTTTTAATTACTAAAACTTGTGTTTACTTTTGCTAATACATTTGTAGTATGACCTAACAGTAACTTAAATACTGAAACTTACATATATACATTAACTTGCACTCAAATTCTCATTTAAAAATGAGTTACCTTTATTCTTTTATATGCTTTACATTTTCAAAGAAGGTAACGGACTTGATTTCGTGTATATTATATATATATATATATATATAATATATATATATATATATATATATATATATATATTATAATTAATTAAAATTATGTATTCAAAAATAAGTCACATAATATTTATCGGTACTACGTTGGGTCATATCGTTAATATCACGTCGTGGGAGATATAAACATGTCTATCTATATCTCTATCTTTTGTAATATCGTCACAGTCACCAAAACAAAAATTTCGTGTTTACCCCATCTAGTAGAAATTATAAAATTTACCTAAGATATATAATCTATCTATATCTATCTATCTATCTATCTATCTATCTATCTATCTATCTATCTATCTATATATATATATATATATATATATATATATATATATATATATTATATATATATATATATATATATATAATATTAAAGATAATTGTCATAGTATAAAGATGATGATCCTGTTTAACAGAAATTAAATTGTGTAAGCAGCTGTAATTTATGTTCATTTTGAAACAGTAATTTTTTTAAGTAATCAAACACAATAACCACAGCTGCATGAAGGAAGCAGAGAGAGGGAGGTTGAGGGGGAAGGATTCTGCAGTTTGCCAATAAAATATTATGCACTACCAAGGGTAAAGTTATGTGTTATGTGGTTGTCTAGAGTATTGCTCACAACTTAAAGCAATCTTCAACCACACAAGGTATTCCAATTAATTACTATACATTCTTAATGGACTTTCTGGTCAGTAACAAATGATGCACTAAAAAGGTTAATAACGAGCAAGACAATGACTAAACACCAAAATTTCCAAATTAACAAATTAAAAAACAAACTTATTAATAAAATCAAACAAAATACAAATTGCACAATACATACTATTTGGTTACACTTTACACTGTGTATCTAATTACAATCTATTTACATAGTAGTCACATAGTAAATACATTAATTGCAATGTTATTATGCACAGATACAATGTGCTTAAGGTGTAAAACTTTTTGCAAGATATATGTAAATACACAATTGTATCAGAAAAGGGTTAGGGTAAGGATACAGTTAGGGTTAGGAGGTTATGGTTAGGTTTAGAGTTAGGGTCAGGGATAGGATTAGATCATTGATAAAGATTTACACTGAGGCAGAGCAAGAGCAAGAGCTCTGCCTATAAATAGTGTAGTGTTTTGGTGGTGGTTGGCAGGGATGAGGTTAATTGCTGTCACTGCCAAAAACATGTGAGAATGTGACTGCTCCTAATTGAACAATTGTTGCTAATTGAGAGCAGCCACATCCTATAAAAGGAGAGCCCAGGTTTCTATTAGAGAAGTTTGGTGAGTGATGTTACTGTGTTGTTATGGTGTCTCTGAACATTTATATTTGTTAAGTTCAGTGAAGGCAAATGCCCAGCCTATGTTTTTTTTTTGCTTGTTTAAACCTTAATTTTGACCCTTGACCTGTTTTGTGTTCTTTTTGTTTATTAAAGTGTGTGTTTGCGCTTTGTACTGCAGTTTCCTGGCTTCCGAGTCTCTGTCTTGCCGCTAACCTGCCACACACACATTAATACATTTTTGTTTGGGAGGTTGTGTCTGCTGCCATGGCAACACCTATAAATAAACTCTTTCTCTGTTGGCCATAAAGACATGTTTTTTGTTTTATTTCCCTCTGCACCACACGTTGCAATTGAACACAAGTAGCATTCTACAATATATTTGTAGAATGCAACATATCACATATTCATATATAAAAATAATATAACATTACTGTATTTGTTATTTTGAATAAATTACATAATGCATCACCATTGTAATTGTAACTCTTATAGTACCATCTGATCTTAAACATACATGTAAGCATTGGATAAATAACCAGGTTCGTCACAAGTTTTGTGCTACAATTTGATTCCCAATATATTATAATTTTGTAATTTCATTCATGTGAGTTCTTTGTGTTCTACACCTCTCATAAGCTTTGTTTGAAAGCCACTCTAAAATAGTTTAAGGGTGATAATATGGGAGAGGAGAGGCCAAGCTGATGATGTTTATCACACACTTTCTTGCTTGAACTTGCTGATAGTTGTGAACATCATTAGCAGCAAGCACTCTTTTCACCCAAATTCAAAAAGAGAATGCAATGACAGAAAGCATTAGAATGAAGTGAACAGTGTGTCAGTTCTTCTTGCTGTATACGCCAGTCATTTTGTATAATAGGAGGATGTCTGCTGCAGAGCTGCAGCACTATACAAAGCCTCCACTGCCTTCCTTCCATGGGAGCTCAAGTAAGCATCAGTATATCAGCACCAGCCGTGTGTGCTGCAGTCAAAGTTTAACAAACACCTGCTCAATTTTACACTATACTACAATGAATATTTTGAAGACTGCTATTAGATAGAACAGTACAAGATTAGATCTGCACTCAACTCTTTGTATTAAAAAATCCATTAAGCTTATTTTTTTATTTAAAAAAAGCTATGCGGGAGTGGATAATGCATACATGCTTCAAACCAATTGGACCGTTGTCAGCATGCATTAACCAATCAAATAGGTTGCTTAAATACTGTTATGCAAAAATCGATTTACGCATTGATAAAAATAAATATACATTATCCAATTAGTGGTACAATTCAATACACCAAAAATATTTATAATTCAGAAATATTCATTATGTACTATCAAAACAAGGTTCCCAGTTTATATGTCCAGAATGTCTTTCTTTCCAGTCAAGAGTTTATTTTCCAACTTACCACCTCTATGACCCCAAAACACTTCACTTTCTTGTACAAATTAAACTTGAAAAGGGATGCAAATGTTTCTGAAAATTAAGTCATATAGCACTTTTACGTTCATTTATTCTTGCTTTTAACTTCCTATGTCTTAGTTTTTGTTTTCCTAAATGCTTGGCTTTAAATCAATTTACTAGTAAATCATGATACTAGAATTACTAAAGTGAACTGAAGGATTGGTTGCCTGTTGTAAAACTCAACAAGACATTTTGATGTTTGCCCTTCTGTAATTTAGAGTTCAGCATTGTCCAGATCTCCATGGTGGGGTGGCAACATTGCAGGGGTCATTTGAAATACATTGGCAGACTGGTTATTTAGTTGTAATGTTGCAGTAGTACTGAAAAAGTACCCATAATGTTACTTCGACAGCATTATCACATTGTCCAAAATACTGTATAATATTGATTGTATTGATTGTTTTCCAGAAATCAAGACAAGTGAAAGCATTTACTTACTGTATGGGTACAGGTATAAAATTAGTAAAAATGTACACATAAAATTGGTCTCCAACAAGGCACATGAGGGGCCCAGATACATTTTTAAAAGAACAATTCACATGAGTACTGTGGAATAGCTACTAAATCTGATCAACTATCAAGATATATTTACCATTAGGCCAGTTTTCTTTTGAAATGATGACACAAGGGGATGTATTAATAGAGCAAACATGAGATGTGTGAAAATGAAAAGCAGCTCAGCATAGAAGCCCCACCTCTAACAAGATCAAACAGGGCTCAAGATAGATTGAGCTGATGAAGGGTTAATCAAACAAGGGCAATATTTTATTAAGGCTACATGTTACAACCTGACGGTGTGGTAATAATGAATAAAGATGCTGGAGAGGGCAATGTTCATTGCCAAGTCAACTTTATTGCTGAAACATAATACTGGAGATGCAAACAGGTAAGTGTGGATACTATCAGTCATTCAGAAGCAATCAGTCAGTCTTTTGTTGCACTGAGTTTATATCTCTGGTATTATTGTTATTAAAACCCATATAATGTAACTTTCACAAACTTCCAAATTAAGCCACTGCATAATCTGGTTTATTATTCATTCACCAGTTCCCACTAACCTACACTTACCTGTGTTGTTGTAACTATTTTTGTGTTTCTATATCACTGTGGAATTGACTGATTTGAAACACCTCTTTTCTTTCTGTGCACTGTTATTTTGTGTTTGGTATGAGAACTTTTCTCACTTGGAGAAGCTCCCACCCCCATCAATTAGTGGTGGTGAAGGAACCGAGCAGGATAGCAGTATCAACCAACGATCATTTGGGTGCGGTTTTACAATGTTTAGTAAGGAATTTGTGAAAGGAGGGGGGAAGGGTGGAATGTTTCAGTACACCATTAGGTTGGGTCAGATGTCCAGGGGCAGTGGGGGGATGGTAGAAGAAGGGCAATGTCTGCTTACTTGCTAGGTCGTAAATTCCCGGTTGAAGTGAACATAACAACCACAATGGAGGGGGCAATCATGCCCTACAGCTATCCTCTATTGATTGAGTATATGAGTTTAGGGGGTAGGGATGGATAAATTGTCTGCTGCGTGCCAAATCCTGATAGGAGCAGGGAATTTTATGTAGAAACTATATAACCCATGTATGTGCCTTACCTCGGCAGAATACACTAGTTACTGATGAAGTGACTGTTATTCTCCAGAGTGCTCTGTATTTTGATGACCACTGCAATAAACCTTTGATGCAATGATCGGTGTGATCGATTGTCTCTGATCATCTCTGCACTTCATTTTGCAACCCTACAAATTGACGTAGTCAGCAGGAGTCCAGGATGTTCGTTGAGCTTCTGTTGGCGTGCGGACTCGTGATTAGATGTCTGGGGTAAGCGATACCGTTTGAGTGCGTAGCGGGTGAACTGGAATCCAAAAACCTGTGGGTTGTGAAGTTGCATAGGTGTAATGAGTAAAAAGGCATTGAGTGTGTTCATCTGGTTGTAACTAGGCAGGTGAGTGTGTGTCTGAGGGCGCCGTTACTGCATAGTTAGGCTGTCAGGTAAAAAAACTTCTAGTAGCGGGGTGGCGTCCCCGATACATTAGTAGTCGGTAGCCTTCTAGTAATGGGGTGGCGTCCCCATTACATTAGTAGTCGGTGACCTGTACAGTATATGCATAGTTAGGCTGTGAGGTAAAAACCTTCTGGTAGTGGGGTGGCATCCCCACTACATTAGTAGTTGGTAGCCTTCATTAGTGGTTCGTGACCTGTACAGCGGAGTGTATCTAGGAAGCGTGAGCAGACGATACAGCTCAGAGGGTGTAAATCTAAAAACATTTTTGTTGGCGAGATACATCGGGGTGGTGTTAGTGTCATAGGACAGTAGTTAAAATGACAAGCTCAAAGCCTCAGCCAGGAGTGCGAGAGTACTTGGCTGAAAAATGGGCAAACAGCAGGGAGAAAGCACTAAAAAAAAAAAGGTTGGCAACCAGATAGCCCAGACCACAAGCAGACTGAGTGGTTTCAAAAAGGAACAAAGGACTTGGTACAGTGCCAAAAGGGCGTTGGCTAAGAGTAAGCAGGCAGAACCCGATCTTGATGTAAAATCACGGGGAGAAGAAAAGGACGAAATAGATTGGGGTTATTTGAGCGGAAAGCCAGAGAATGGCAGGTAGAATAATATTTGGTTTCTAAAATCCAGAATTAAATCAACGTTTTATTTTCAAGAGTTTGCATATTGATGATTGTTTAATTTGTATTGAACTAAACAGGGAGATAGCGTTTTCTTGAATGGAGAACACTTGGTTTAATGTAGCACCAAGGTTACTAGTATTAACTGGTTTTATTTGCACATATACGAGATGTTTTGTTTATGTTGGTCACAATTAATTTTTTATGGAGCTTCTAACAGGAGAGGTGATGATAACTAGATAAATGTGGTAACTGAGACATTAATAAATCATGTATAACACAATGATAGTATAAGTCAGGGACTAAACCTGAAACGAAATAAGGGATCTAGACGAGAACATTAAAAATATTTTCGTGATAAATACTCGTGTGTGTGTTGTAAAGGACAGTTGTATTGTGTTGGTGTTATATTGTGTTTGTGGCCGACCATGCTAGCAAGCTGTATGGTTGTGAAGATTATACCATACACGTAAGACTATAGTCATATTTTAAGTAGCAACAGTTGAGCATAATGTGGAGTCTCTGAACTGGGTGTTACATATGTATCTAATATATGTTTGTCTGTTGGCTGTTACATGTTGACCTATTTGTGAGTTAGGACAACCTGTTAATAGGAAAAACCTGTTACATAAACCGTCACGAAGTGGGGCGGATGAGGGTATTGACATAAAACCCTAGTTAAAGTACATGAGCGCACCAACAATGTGTAAATTTAAAGTGCAAAGATAAGCAAACCATTAATAAAATCCACAAAGTAGAGTAAATTGTCATATTGGAAAATTATATTGGTAAGAAGTCAGTTTAGTATGATAATTTTATTAATAAATTGCTTGGGTTAGATTGGTTTTGTTTAAGCAAAAGATAAAGCAACATTTCAGAAAAGGCAGGTGTTTAACACTATGTGACCTTTACATAAGTATGAGTGGGAACACGTAAACTGTGTTAATGAAATAGTCGAGTGCAGCTCAGAATGTGAAAAGGGACAGAATCTGTCACAGTTTGAGAACGGAAAGCTTTAGTTCAGAGTTGATATAAGAGAGTGGATTAAAATAAAATATGGATCGCAACGGCGATGCAATAGGACTGGAAGCTAAAAGTTTAGCTCAAAGAAGCAGTGTAAGATAAGATTCTGGGCGTGTTGGCAGAGAGCAGGCAATATGCAGATAAGGTGCCTGGGCAGTTGTCCAGCAGCAGAGAAGTGTTAATAGTAGATGCTGAAGGCACAGCTCACAGCTGCGAAATCACACCAAGTTTGGAATGAATACCTGTGATGAGTCAAAGGGTTTTCGGTCTGTGATTCAGCCTCCCGACAGTAGATGGCATCAAACCAACTCGGGACTTCCCTTACCAAGATCTCGTGACCATGGCAAAAGTCATCTTTTGAGGGGCGGCACCTTGGTGAGGGGCGGAAGTACGAGTATGTAACTTCCAGCCACTGGAGTCAAGTGAAGGAGAAGGACACGTGTCGGTTGGGGATTGGTGTTCCACTGACTACAGAGGCGGGACATTACATACTAAAGGGAACGTACTACTGTGTTCGGGGTTGGTCCGAAAGTAAAGTAGGAGGAGTAACGGGTAGAGGGAGCTGAGGAAGCAGGTTGGTTTTTTTGGTTGTTTGGAAAACTTGAATCCAGTGAAGGCATTGCCCAGCCTGGAAACTGTTATTTTTGTAAGTTTTGCTTTTTATCTTGTTGGTGTTTAAATTGCTTTGTTTTGGCCCTTGTGCCCTTTCATTTTGTGTTTATAATAAAATAGTTATTTTTTTGAACTGCAGTCTGTCTCTGGGCCTCTATCCACTCGCCAGCCTGCCACAATACCATTTTAAGCAATGCTTTAATTGTGGCTGTATTTATACTTAAAGATGATTTGGTGGAAAGTGGCAGTGGCTACAGGAAAGTCTGAAATGACAGAGGAACCGCAAGGAGATTATAGTGAATATGTAAGAATGTTGCAACGGCTGCAGGCACAGATAGGGGAGTGACGTGCGGTAGTCTCGGTCGGAGCAAAGGGGGGAGGTAAGAGGCCACCCATGTAAAATGTTAGTTGATCCTGGGGCTAGAATCTGCCAATCCCGGTAACAAAGAGTTTGTAGTATTCGAAGGAGTCAATGGAGGTGCGTAAATAGCATTTAGAACTGAACCCGTGAAATTTGTAATTAGCTCACAATCCGCGTTAGTTGAAATGTATCATGTTAAAACGCATGAGCAAAACATTTTAAAGTTAGATGTAATGTATGTCTCATATTTCCCTCTCACACTCCAGGACTTGACTGAGCAGTACCCGGAAGTGTGGGCTCTGCACAGCAAAGGCTGCAGTAAGGCAGTGGGCCTGTTTATCACAATTGAAGGAAACACCCATCTTCCACAATGGCAGTATCCTGTCAAGCCTGAAGCAGTGACAGCAGTAAAGGGCATTATTTCTGATTTACTAATGCAAGGGATTGTAGTCGAGTGTAACTTCCCCACCAACAGCCTAATTTGGCCAGTCCCTAAGGGATAGGGTAAGTGTAGGCTTACAATCGACTACCAATGCTTGAACCAAGCCCTGCCCAAGATGGATAGAGATAGTAGCTAACCCCCACGCTATATTGACTGAAGTACCAGCTGAGGCCAGCTGGTTCTCAGTCCTTGATATAAGCAACAGATTCTGGAGCCTATCGATAAGGCCTGCAGACCAATGGAAGGTTGCTTTCACGGTGCAAGGGGTCCAATACACCTGGACCCGCATGCCACAGGGGTATCATAGTAGTACCCCAGTAGTGTTCCACCAGTGTCTTGCCAAGGCTCTGAGACCCTTGAAAGACAACCCGCATGGCACTATTTTGCAATATGTGGATGACTTGTTGTTGTGTAGTACCTCTCTTACAGAAGCGAAGGAACTGCTGAGGGCCACCTTGCTGCTCCTAAAAGTCCAAGGGTTCAAGGTCAACCCAAAGAAGGCTCAGCTCTTACAACAAGAGGTAACCTACCTGGGACATATTCTCAGTTATAACAGCAAGACTATGAGCCCAGATAGGAAATTGGCCCTCACCTTGATACCCAAGCCTCAAACTGTTACTGAGTTAAGACAGTTTTTGGGTACCATTAATTATGTCAGGGAATACATAGAGGACTATGCTATAGCAGCAGGACCTATGTACTCACTACTAAAAGACACACCTGAGAAATATGAAGCTATTGAGTGGACTGAGGAAGCAGAGCAGGGGTTCAACGACCTGAAACAAAAGATCAGTGAGGCCCCTGCACTAGGCATACCCAGTCCAGCTAGGGATTTTCATCTCCAAATCACAGTGAAAACACACTATACACTGTGTATGTATCCAAAAACAAAACCAAGGGCAATGGGTACACAAAGCCCAGACAAAGCTCTACCAAAAACGATTGACACATGAGCCACCCCCACAAAAGGTGGCGTGTCTAACCGCAGAAGCGGATGTCCTCCAAGTGGTCAAATTGACCCCTGCGGGGTACTTGCCCACTAGGGCTTTGCCGATGGCAGCTGGCCTTGATTTATACAGCGCGTATGACTACCTGGTGCCTCCAGGAAGTCAAAGCCTCGTTTTGACAGATATATAAATAAAAGTACCACCTGGGTGCTATGCCAGGTTTGCCCCTTGTTCCGGCTTAGCAGTTAAGCATGGCATATGCATAGGGGCTGGCATAGTGGATGCCAACTATACTGGAAATGTAGGTATCCTGGTCCAAAATACTGGGGCCGAGCCCTTTGAAATAAGAGCTGGTGATCGGGTAGCTCAGCTTGTATGTGAACGCATTTGCTACCCACAGGTCAAGGAGGTCTCAGGCCTCCCATCGATGGACAGAGGAGCGAGAGGATATGGATTCTCTGGAACGAAGGCATAACCATGAAATGTTTTGTGTCGAATGTATAACCATAAAGTGTTTTGTCTTGACTCATTAGATCAATCCCCGGGGACAACGCATGCAAACAGGGGGAAAAACAGGTTGTGCCTCCATACCTAGGGGCAGAACGACCTTATCCCCTTGACCAATACTGTAATGACGTCTTTACACCCCGCAATGACACCTCCCCTGTCCCCAGACCTTCACCCCTTCACCACATGGGTTCATAGAGGTGGGGGAACCATTAGGGTTCATTGAGGAGGTGGTCTGGCACCGAGTCACAGTGCATTGTGATTACTCATTAGAATTGTTACAGACCCATTGTTCTGATTTCTTATCTCTGACTAAGATATTCACAGACAAAATGAAAGATGCACTCACTCGGTACGTAAAACAGAGTACTTACCAGTCCACTGATAGCGCAAGCAAGATATTCTATCTGAAGCAGCAGGTTGGTTTGGGGCAGCTCATGAATAATGTGAATGCTGAGTTTCAGAAACAGCAGAATGATGGGACAAACTGGTATAATGCTCAAAGCTTTATCAATACAGCGAAAGGGGTACATTATAATGCTGTTGCTATTAAATTAGTGGTGAAAGCTTTTAAGGATTTAATTACGGCCGTAATGACAGATGTAAATGTTAAACAACATGAAGAGAGATGATATAGAATGTGGACCCTCATGGTGGCACACGTTAATCGTGATATAATGGATCTATTAAATAATAGGCTCCCTATCTCACACAGATCATCTTTACAGAATAAGAAAGGAGGCCTCGGAAATGAATGGGCGGCTGACATATGGGACGCTGTACTCACCCGCCCAAATCGAGACTCCAGACATACATTACCAAATTATGATCCTTTCAGGGACACTGATCCAACCCCCGGCGTTGCGTTGGGTGCAAGCGTTGGGGATGCCAGAGGGAAACCATGTCTGTACCCTTAATAATATAGGATGGGTAGGTAATGGTAGTATGTTTAATATTGAATGTTGTATTCAAGTCAAAAGAATTGTTGTATGTACTTGTAATGCTCGCATGAATGCAACTAATCTATCATTGAGGGCGGTAGTACACCCATTACGGGGGTTTGAGCAGATTGTGCAACTAAACCAAACCCATCGGTGTGTGACATCCGATCGGCGTCACCTGTCAATGGGTACCCGGCTCTGTGCTACTAATATTAGTTATTGCTCATATGTAAATTATACTGTGACTTTAGGCAGCCGTGTTATACATCCCTCACCCCCTCAGCTGATTAAGTATCAGGACCAGCAAGCTCAGGCATTTTTGCACACACTAGACCATAAACCCTTATATCAAACAATTAAGAAAATAACGAGGCTCTAACTGAAATTCAGCATGAAGCAGTGTTAGCTGAGGTACATGCTAAAATGGCTACTGATTTGGCTAAAATAAATCTGTCCCAGACATCTGGTAAAGATTGGGAGTTCGGTAAAGGTAGACCTGATTGGTTTGGGTGGTGGAACATCTCGGGTAGGATTGCATCCTTAGGCTCATTTGTGTGCCTGATTATTGTACTCATCCTATTCTGGAGAATGCGGAGGAACGTGCGCACCAACAAGAGCGCAGACGTCTACAAAATCTACCCCTGAGACCTGCACCCATCTACAAAAATGCTTTGAGCATTTAAGACATTAGGTCCCTGACAAGTGCTAGTAACCTCTGGCGGGGACCCGAAGATCAAGTCCTATGGTCTATCTGACCTATGGTCATGGACCATAAGGGGGGACTGAAGGAACCGAGCAGGATAGCAGTATCAACCAACGATCATTTGGGTGCGGTTTTACAATGTCTAGTAAGGAATTTGTGAAAGGAGGGGGGAAGGGTGGAATGTTTCAGTATACCATTAGGTTGGGTCAGATGTCCAGGGGCAGTGGGGGGATGGTAGAAGAAGGGCAATGCCTGCTTGCTTGCTAAGTTGTAAATTCCAGGTTGAAGTGAACATAACAACCGCAATGGAGGGGGCAATTATGCCCCACAGCTATCCTCTGTTGATTAAGTATACGAGTTTAGGGGGTAGGGATGGATGAATTGTCTGCTGCGTGCCAAATCCTGATAGGAGCAGGGAATTTTATGTAGAAACTATATAACCCATGTATGTGCCTTACCCCGGCGGAATACACTAGTTACTGATGAAGTGACTGTTATTCTCCGGAGCGCTCTGTATTTTGATGATCCCTGCAATAAACCTTTGATGCAATGATCGGTGTGATCAATTGTCTCTGATCATCTCTGCACTTCATTTTGCGACCCTACAGTGGCGAGTGGGAACACACGAGGGTAGGATAATAAGGACAGGCAGGAAGCAAGAAGGAGATGGAGTGCAACAGCGACAGCATACAGAGGGCAGCAGTAGAGGAGACAAGAAGCAGGAAGCAGGAAGCAGGAAACAGGAAGCAGCGGCAGCGGAAGCAGAGCAGCGGGGAAAGGAGAGCGGATTTTGAAAGATCCAGCATAAGGAACAGAGAACACGGATGAAAGAAAGGAAGAATTGGTAGGACTTGGAAAAGGAAACAGATATTGGACTCTTGTTGTAGGGTAACTACTGGTGGAAACTTAGTGATCAGGACTGTGTTTACATTTTGCCATTGTGTTTATTTTCCTGTTTTTTTTGTTCTCCATTTTTGCTTTGGATTACTTTTCTCTTTTTACTTGCTACACTCTTCTTAAGCACCCTTTATTTTTGTGGACACTTATTGGTTTGTGCTGTTTTTAGAGACTACTTTTATAAACCACACGAGACACATTGGAGGATTTTTAACAGTTATGATTTTGCTTTATTTTTTTAA
Organism: Polyodon spathula; assembly: GCF_017654505.1. Classification (NCBI taxonomy): domain Eukaryota; kingdom Metazoa; phylum Chordata; class Actinopteri; order Acipenseriformes; family Polyodontidae; genus Polyodon; species Polyodon spathula. The sequence continues at coordinate 28,237,683 of NC_054548.1, forward strand.
TCGTTTCATGAGTTAATTGCTGCATAAAACTACATTATCCTACACGGTTGGTGTTAAGCGGACTGGAACATGTTGGAGGGATCATTTCAGGGTTGAGAGGTGGCCCCAGGAGTCCTACAGCTTGTGGAGAGAGAGAGAGAGAGAGAGAGAGAGAGAGAGTTTATACTTACCGGTTCCATCGTTGAGGGTCCGGGTCCAGGTTCCAGGGTGTCCAGGGCCTTCATCCATGATTGTTTCCAGTGGTCCAGAAAGTCGCTGGGTCCCAGATATGGTGAAAGAGATACGCAAGAGACAAAGATAGGCTAAGGGGAAGTAACCAACTGCGACACCAAAGTATAGGTGTCATCTTACTTACAGTTGTATGTGGTTCTGACAGCCTCCTTTTTCTCTCTCTCCTAGACATCTCCGGAATCCTCATCATCCGTTGGATGCCAATCTCAAGCTTTTCTCGGCAAGGAGGATTAGCAGCATTTCGGCATGCAAGACGGTTAGTGGCAGGACCGGTTCGGGGACAGTATTTACCTCGGATTACGCACTCTTTATTTCTGGACTTGCTGGTTCAGCTAAGAACGACCAATTTTTTTGTATTAATTTTTTTTTTTAGAGATTTTATCCACGGGAGGGGAATGCCCTGGTATTCATTTTTCAGTGTTGTGTGCTTGTTTGTTCTTTTTAGAATACTTTACAATGTGGAGAAACAATAACACTTGTTTTAACCTATTTGGTTCTGCTGAGTGTGTCGGATCCCTGGGAATCAAAAGAACCTGCCTAGGGAAGGTTGTTATCATTCGGTCACAAAGGTCCTTGCCCTTTTCAAACACAAGGTGACGTAGTCAGTGCTTACTAATTGTATATTTACTTACATTTACGACCATCAACTATGGTCACACTATGGAGGAAGACTCATAAGAGCTGTTGTCACCTGCTGTAGGCTTTTATCGAATATGATGGGCTACATTTCAAAATTATGTTTTTTCTACCCCCGACCTCCCATCCCACAGTCTCACATTAAACACACGCCATTCATTAAAAAAGAAAGACATAATATTCACTAATAATAATAACATTCTTGTAAATCTGTTGTTTGCTTCAACACCACACTTATTTACATGCTCATAGCACTAATCTGGAGGGATAATACAGTGCATAGATACAGCGGGAAAATTATTGAGATACATAGACAGCAGTTGACAAATCCTTAAATTACTATTACTATATTAGGTCAGGACTCAGTGTACTGTGATATTCTCATTCAGTCATGTGATAATCTAATGTGATTGAGACAGTGAGTGATTTCACTTGGTGAGAAACACAGACTGCTTCCTTTGATTTGTTCGATTACATTTCTGTGATGTATAATCTAGTCCATCCTTATCCCTATCCATATACTGTGCACATTTAGGCTGAAAGTGCATCTACATTGGTATGATGATCTGTTTAGCAGTATAATTACAGGGTTGTGCTATGCAGTTTCATATTTACAGTACATAAACCAAATCCACTGAAACAAAATGACTCAAATCAATATTAAAGTGTTATTGATCAGGCAGTGGAGTTTACAACAAAATCCATCACTTTCCCTGGCTTCCTGCTTTGTTGTGGATATTCCTGCAATGCCTTTTAAAAAATGATTGTTTTAATATTTTTATTAACATATCCATGGTTATAAATCACTTTTTACTAGTTATTTTCATTCTACATCGGTTATGCATCAGGTCTTTCAGTCAAAATGTCTCTTGAATTCATAGCATTGTTTGCTTGAATCCAACCTGTTCAATCAGATGTGTTCAATTGGTTTCACACTCCTCTCACAAAGTGCAGCATTTTGATTGGTTCAGCTTTGCCAGGATACTTCCTGCTTGCTCCAGCACAGTTTCAGAGGGACAAGAACAGATTTATGAATACCGTATGCATGACAAGAAGACTACAAACAGTCAGGATGTAAATGTGTGCTCCCATAAACTGTATGAGTGACCCTAAAGACCAAACGGATACACATTCCTTCTTTAGGTACAGAGCTAAACCAGATATGATTTAGGCTACAGTGCATGACCCCTATTAACTTGCTATCTCTGCCATGGCAAAGGATTTGTGTGTTGAACCAAAAATTTCTGTTTGTGTTCTTAAATGTCACTAATCGTAATATTCACATGTTTATATCAACCATCATACATACTGGAAGGTTTTTAAATATAGCTCCTTTTATTCTTGATAGTATTTTTTCAACTCCCAGCTTAACTTCCAGCAGAAAGTAAATTTCAGGTTTAAACCTGATGGTTGTCAGGTTTAGACAATGAAGCATAATGTTGTCTGCTGCCATTGCTATGCTTTAAAGCAGATCAAGCACATTGTAAACAAGAAACAACAATGTAAGTTTTAAAATTTGAAAATCACATTATTGGGGCCCCCGAGTGGCACAACCAGTAAAGGCACTCTGCGTGGAGTGCAGGATGCATCCCTATAGCTTGGAGATTGCAGGTTCGAATCTAGGCTATGTCATTGCTGACTGTGACCAAGAGTTCCCAGGGGGCGGTGCACAACCGCACAACTGGTTGAGCAACGCCCAGGTGGGGAGGGTTTAGGTTTGCAGGGGAATCCACGGTTCACCACACACCAGCGACCGCTGGGGATTATAGGGCGCCTGTGGGTCTGCAGTGAAATCCCTCAGATCTGTATTGTCCTCTGACACTATAGGTAGAGGTGGATTTGCTATGGATCCACGGTTCGAAAAATGAGGCAGGGACACATTTTGGAGGACACATTAATCAAGTCACCAGGGTGTTGCAGCGGCGAACCGGGATTAATAATAACACAATTGAAAATTCTAAATTGGGGAGAAAAATAGGGTAAAAAGCATTGACAATGACTAAATTTAAAAATTGTAGCTTAGTTGGAGCTAAAATGGGTGCATTACTGACAGTTAATAACTTGCTCTCAGAGATTAGCTGTTCCATATAATATATAATATTATCTAATGTGCTTATGTTCTCATTAATCTAGATGTATCCCAGTCAGTATAATAATAATAATAATAATAATAATAATGATAATAAAAATACGGCCATGGTGTTGCAGGGCTGAAGCCATGCACATGTGTATATAGTTAAATTTGTATTTTGTTTTGTTATCCTACCTGCTGTGTTTGGTTGTGGGGAAAAGAAACTGGGCATTGGGCAGCTCCAGCTCCCTAACCAGCTGGTGGGTGTGTCCTGGCAGAACTTCTCTTTGTAAAAAAGGAGCCCCTGGATACACCTCACTGCTAAGGTACTAGCCCGGACTGAGGAGTCCGTATGAGCAGTGAGAAAAACGTGCATGGCTGTGAGTTGAGTAGCCAAGAAGTTCAAGTTCTAACTCTGGACCACCACATTTCTAACCGCGGTCAGAGCTTGTTGAATTATGTTTATAACTCTTGACCACCGCTTGTCTAACTGCGTGTCTCACCGCGTGTTTCACTGGGTCAGCGTATGTTAATTATATTTTTAACTCTCGACCACCGGGTGTCTAACTGGGTCAGAGTCTGTTAATTATTTTTGATTAGTGATGGCCCAGTGTTTAACCTCATAATCTGATGATCAAGCAATGCATGCAATATCTGCTGTACATAGACTGTTTGCTGGTAACATATTACAATGATGGGGTCCTGGATTTGTTTCTGGCTATGGGTCTGTCTGTGTGGAGTTTGCATGTTCTCCCCGTGTCTGCATGGTTTTTCTCTGGGTACTCCGGTTTCCTCCCACAATCCAAAGAATTTCTGATCAGGTTGATTGGTTATTCTAAATTTCCTATTGTGTGAGTGTTTGTGTGTGTGGTGCCCTGTGATGGATTGGCGTCCCGTCCAGGATGTAGTCCTGCCTTGCACCCTGTGTCTGCCGAGTTAGGCTCTGGCTCACCGTGACACTGTAAAGGATTAAGCAGTTAATGATAATGGATGGATGTTACAATGATTCGCTCTACATTGCAATAACACTGTAATTACATCCATTGTTACAAAACAATGACATACGAAATACACAACCAGAAATGTAAAAAGAGTGCAGAAAATGCTAGCAACTGCCAAAATTTTTTTTAAAAGTGTAACTAAACATGTTATTGCATTGTACTTACACAGCTATAGGTGTAATTACAGTGTTTTAGAGACAAAGTGTGTTACTGCTGTTATTGCATAGTAATTACACCATCATAGGTATAATTTGTATTTAGAGACACAAGTCACTGCTGTTATTGCATTGTAATTACAGCCATAGGTGTAATTACAGTGGCTTTAGCGACACAACATGTTGCTGCTGTTTACATTGTAATTACACAGCCATAGGTGTAATTACAATGGATTTAGAGACACAATGTGTTACTGCTCTTATTGGAAAAAAAGGCTTACTTAATTAGACGGTCGACAGAAGTCATAATTTAAATAATGATATGATTATATATATATAGATATATATTATATATATATATATATAATATACAGTTGTCCCACGTTATACCGCCCCCCTTTATAACGCCACCCTCACATACCGCCAGCTATTCTCTCTGAACAAATCTCACCAATATAAAAACAATGCTATTTACCCGCTATATTGCCACCCTGCTGTCTGCCTCCCGTCAACTTCCCAAGCCAAGCAAACTTAAATATAAGCATTGTAGTTTCCCTTGTAGTTTACAAGTGGCTTACCTTGATAGAATGGGTCGATTTGTTTAACCTGAAAAGGGCTTGACGCAGTCTAAAATAAGTGACTTTTATAAATCACAGTAAACAAATGAAGGCTGACTTAAACTAAGGCATCGGTTTTGTAAACAGCAGATATATATATATATATATATATATATATATATATATATATATATATATATATATATATGTGTGTGTGTGTGTGTGTGTGTGTGTGTGTGTGTGTGTGTGTGTGTGTGTGTGTGTCTGTGTGTTTGCCTGTACATATTCAATGTTTTTTTTTTTTTTTTTAACTGCTTAAAAAAGAATGCTGTTGAGCTTAAATTGCTTTGTGAAATAAATAGATGGCATCGTTCAATGGGGGATAGTATCGACCAGGCTTACAGTAAATAAATGAGTTGTTATTTATTTATTTATTTATTTATTTATTTATTTAAAGTATAAACTGTTCCTCAAAAGTAACCATGTATGTTTCATACAGATGGGAAAAGATGATAAAACGTCACTAGTAGACCTAATGTTGTGTTACGAACTAGTACTGTAGTTTAAAAAAAAGAGTCATGTTTTATTAAAATGGCCTGGAGATACTGTAATTGTATAACTAAAAAATAAAACATCTGAATTTATTGCAAACATAGAAGGTTGTGTATGTGTGTTATTTGTTTATTTTTTGACCCTTACTATAACACCACCCTCGCTTATAGCTCGTTTTTTCCCATGGCCCTTACCAGGGAGTATAAAGATGGTTGACTGTACTAATACAACTGCATTGTAGCAAAATGGTCCCCTAATCCCTCACATGGCAATCATACTTTCAATGACTGTGGGGTCATTTTAAGCGATTTAAGTATAACTGTACTCATGACTGCCTCTGGAGATGGTTTCAAGTTCGGTTTCCAGTGTATATTGGATGCTGACCATATTATGCCACTTTAAACCAATTTCAAATCACTTTAATGGTTTAAAATTTGTAGTGTTGACAGGCCCTGAAATAAACCACTACAATGATAGTTTGTAAATATGTGAAGTCACTTGCTAAAAGAGTGTTCTCCTTGTGATTTTTTAGTGTTTTTTTCAGATATTGATAATTTACCATTATTTACCATAATTTACAATGAATGTAGTCAACTAATCCTGATTTTGCATGGAATAATTATTAATGTGGAACACAACTCTAATATAATGTAAATGGTTTTCAAGAAAGCATACATATATGTTGCAATAGTATGATTGGAAGGGTGGTTCTATGAATATGGGATCATTTTGAAGTGTTGCACATTGCTGATGGATATAGTTATTTATGTATTTGTTTGTTTGTTTGTAGTTTGAATGGATTTTCACTGAATACAATACTGTGTCTTTTTTTCTCTAGGATCTAGTAGTAAATGACATATTATTGCTTTGTTGACGTACATCATGGACAATGCTGCTTCTCATTAAAACCCTTTATTGCAAAGTACATACTCGCAGTGACAGTCAGTGATCAATTTAAAGGATAAAGAGCTTACCAAAATAAAGCAACGGTTTAATGGAGCCAACAGACTTGCATGAACCACAGTATGGCAAATATTAGCTACATCCCTTGGCAGTAAGATGAATGTGTTGCTATTGTATGGAGCCCTTGTCAGAACTATTTCATCAGCAACAATGACAAAGCTTGCAATAATCATTATACTTAGGACTTCTTTGCCTCACTGTTCTTATTTGGTGAAAAAAACTGCAATAAAAAATGATATATATATATATATATATATATATATATATATATATATATATATATATATATATACACACACACCACACACACACACACACACACACACACATAAAGACACACACATTAGATATACACAATACATTTGCGTATAAAGAACATTTTACATCAAGTGGAATCCTTTACATATTTGTATTGCATTACTAATATTGCACAATGTTATCTCTTGAAGCATGTATCCTGGAAATGTGGAAAGTGTCCTGAAGGGGTCCATTATGTAAGTTTGTCACTAACATTAGGTTACCTTTCAATTACAATCAATTGAAAGGAGCATAGCGACATCTGCTGGAGAAAAATTATATTGCAGATTAATTTGTTACCAGCTTTGATTAGATGTTCATTATGTTGATTACTATCACTGGATGGCGAGGCACAGAGAATCATGGACATCTGCAAACAAATAAATAACTAAATAAGTAAAATGGATCTGCAATTCTAGCAGCACTATTGCCAGTGTTAAAGGAGATATCAACTCCAATATATCAGAACAACCCATCGAGTCTAGGAAGTTGGTATCTAGGCAATGTGAGTAACAGTAGAAGGACAGAGAAGGAAAGCCAGAATCAGTGCCTTATCACAGAAACAATAAGCTGCACTGTTTGGAATATCTTGTTCCCTGGACTAGCTAGGCTTTTGTTGCCATGATGAAGTCTGCATCCTTGCACTGGAGAAGCCTAATGAGCAGTGCTATCTTTGAATACTAAGCTGTGAAAAAAAAAAAAAAAGAAATATATATACTGCTTCCTGTGTTTATTATATAAGGTTATAGTCATCAGCAAGCTACACAAGGCCAGGTGGGGAGCAACAAGCTGCAGCAATTGTGAAGGAAGCTGTTAGCAGGAATCACAAACAGGATAGGTCAAGGCTAAAAACATAGGTCTGCGGTAGGGGCCAGTAAAAAATAAATGGAGTACAAACACCAGGAGTGTTAACAAGCTGAGCCTAAGCTGTTAACCTTGCCTTGCCAACATGAGTTTTAACCACTGTACAAGGAATTGATCCCCTTGAGCCAAATTAGGGGGTTTTCAAGCTCAAAATTTATTACCTTGTCTCACTCATAATGTTCAGTACTATCTATAAAATAAAAACATCACACTTCTCTGTTGTAAAAACAACTGATTTTCAGCTGGAAGTATTAGAAGCATTGATGTATTGAGAAACACTTTTCAACTCTAAGTAAGAACAACACCTAATCTCTACATATTTATATGACAATTATTTGCAAACTTCATGAGAATATTCCTCATTGCTCCCACATAACTAGTAAAAACATGATGGTTTCTTGCAGCTAAAATATTCAAGGACCAAGTGAACAGCTCAGATAAGGAATAGAAATACAATGTATTAGATGGAGTGATATATTACTACATTGTGGCCCAGTATCTTGCCTTATGGCCAGTGGGAGCCACCCTTTTTTGATGTGAGCCTGGGCTAACTCTACCACCATATTGGAAGCTGAGGATCTGATATACAGGATGACTCCACAGCAAAAGATGACCACATCCCCAATATATTTACTAGATGCTGATCAATGTTTGCTTTAGTTGCAGTTGAGGCAGTGCCAGTCCTGAAGGAATGAGGGGAATAGTGAGAAGCTGGTAGTTGTGCTGTTCATAGGAGATCTGATAAATTACTAGAAAAGTAATGTCTTAACACAGGTACTTGCTTAAATAGAATGTAAAGGAGCAGAGGGAATAGAAGGTTGACGCACATGCAAACATTGTTAAATAGAGGTAACTGGGCATGTGAAAGATCCAGTCTTGTGGTTTGCTTTCCTTCATTCCATCCTCTTTTGATGAGTGCAGATGAAACAATGAGCAGTTTGAAGATTGATGCAGTCCTGAAAACATAGACTGGATCCAGGGTGATGGGAAGCAATATCGGTGGTAAATTCCCTACAGTGTATAAAGCCAAAGAAAATACATATCATCAGGCAGTCCATTAGGGTATCCTCAAAGGGTGCAGCATCCTTTCCTAAAGTGGCCACTAATTTAGAGAGGATCTCGATGGTAATCAGAAGCCATTTTCATGTGCTTGGTTTACTTATCTCAATGCCACGAAGAAGCAATTTCAGACTGAAGAGATAGGCATTGAAAAGTGTTCATAAGAATGTGAAATTGAATACCAGATTCAAACAGATGGTCTATTGCGCTGATGACCATAGGAGTAAATTATAAAGGTGAGGATTTGATTAAGTCTGTAGTTATTTAGGATATCATGTTTGAGCAGAAATAAATGGTTTGCATCAATTGCTATTTCTCATGAAATTTGAAAACCAAGATATATTTGTAACATGCCGAGGTACCAAATAATAGCTTTGTCTAAACCAGAGTACGCTTCAATATATGAAAGTGTAGAAGCTCCATTCAGTATAAAAAGTTAGAAGTTAAAGATGCTTTACTGCTTCTCTCCTTTAATAATATCACAGCACAGCATAATTTTCCATCTTGAAACTCATCATATGTACAAAACTTGACAACTCTTGGAAGCTGAGCAGTTTTTAAAAGACTTACATTTCAAACCTTTTATTTCTTCACTATATTTGAACCAGATGGCTTGAACCACAGTGAGCAGTTCCCTTTCAATTCAAAGACGACAACCAAAATATTACATATGGGATATGCCTGCCTATTGGTAGGTATTCACTGAGCTCTCTATACCAGAGCGCAGATAGGCCCCTTCCTGGAGGACATCTTCGGTCCCACATACCAAGGGGTTAAAACTGTCATTCCACGGAAGCCTTTCTTCTTTTTGCCTCTCAAGCGGTAAGGTAAGACCCTCTGTGTTGGTATCTGAGCATTTTTTGAAAAAGAGCTTTGAGTCTACTGCAGTTCCCTTGCCTTTCAGGCTGAAAGTTGTTTCGCCACTTTCAGGGAATCAGTGACTGAATCAGATTCTTCTATCTTTCCTCAGAAACCTACATGCGCTCACGTTGCAGGCTGCTGCTTTGTGTGTCTTCGCCTTACCCCTACTGTTGAGTGACTATGCCGACTGCTGTTAGCAGTTTAGTACTAGAACCGCCAGATTTTCGAACTACCTAGAGCCGCCACATGGGTCACTTTGACCCATACATTTTTAAATTGCTTTATTATGAAAATAAAAGACATACTATTGGATACAACTGATTTTTTTTTTTTTTTCTGAACAACATATCTAACATTTACATTGCAGAAAAAACATATTTAAATGGAAAATTAAACATAAAAAGCTTATTTTTTTTTTTTTTTTTAATGAGCACATATACAGCACAACTACAAACAGTGAAAACATATAATAAAATACACATTTCAAAAGAAATGGATATGGACATATACCCATGCGTAGGTGCAAACAGGTATATGTATACGCAAAACTATAAAACCGAAATCGTTGTTTCTAATACTACATAAAAAGAAAATATAACACTACTTCCAGTATGACAGCTGAATTGTACTCTATGGAGGCGTGCACGCATCTGCCAGCTGACTTTGCCTGCATCCAGGAGCTGTGTTGTAAACACAGACACAATTCCTTTTGAACACTAGTGTGTAAACACGTGTAAACTGGTACATACAAACCTGTAAAACTGAAATGTTTTTTGTTTCTAAAAGTAATTTAAAAAAAGAATATATAACATACGTTTCATATTAGGCACAAAAGTTGTTACCCTACCTGTCATTTCAGTTTGCTGTATGCATCTGAGGGCAGCTTGCCACATTCCAGTCAAAATGACTACTTTCAAGTTTAAATATTTCCTTCTGATATATTTCCAGTTGCATCTGTGGAACAAAATGAAGGATTGTTGTCTCCTAGTACACTGAAAAATAAGCAACTAGGCTTTCACTGAGTTGGCATCTTGACAAATCCATTATCATAGCAATCTCTGTCTCATAGTCTACAAACAAAGGCTTGAAATAAAAAGAAAACACCTGTGCTAGGAGGAGGATCCATGTCATGTTTGCTGCATTTACAAATCGAATAGAATGTCTATGTTATATTAAAAAAAGACATGTATTGTAATGCATGGGTCACATTGACCCACGTGGCGGTTCTAGGTAGAACTGTTTATAACTTTATCATTTTTGCGATTCTGGCTATCAAATGTCGTCTGGATATTTAATTCATATATTCAGGTCAAAAATGGACACTGTGGAAGGGTGGTGAGCAATTCACTGACACACAAGGGAGACAGCAAGTTTATTTGAAAGCACCGCATCGGTGCCCAGTTTTATTAATTTTCCTTATTTTATTATTTTTAGCCCACAGATGGCGCTGTTGTTCGTGGCCTGAATACTGCCAACAGTAAACAGGACCACAGGTTTACCAATTCAGGTAGACAGTCAAGTGCACATGCAAGTGCTAAAAATAATAATCCAAAACAAAAGGTACAAAGCAAAAGAGAAAACAAAACACTTTAAATCAAAACTACAAAATGCAGTTGCTGCAGCGTTTCCTCAACCATCGCTAGTCTCTGTCTTGCACTATGTGGTTCCCTCCACCTATACATGTTCAGGGTCTGCACAAGGATTCCCAAATCTCTATAATCTTTTTCTTTTCATCTGTTTGTTTATTTCTCTTTTTCTGTCCGCCCACTGTTGTTTCCAGCAGCGCTTTCACTGGCTCGCTGGTGGTCTAGAGGGGCAAAGCTAAGAGAACCACAGAGCGTTATTCTATAGATGCAGAAATCCCCCAAAACCCGCCCTTCTGCCACTCAGAGAGAGTGAAAGCCCACACACCCTCTTTCCCACCTCTCTGTGTCAATACCGTGACTGACAGACAGATTTTACGAGGCTGCTGCCCCCTACCTGCAGGACCATGCAAACCCAGTCAATCAGCACAGGCATCACTTGTTACATATCCTCCCTCTCAGAATGGCACCACCAGTCTATTCAAAATCGTACACACCCGTGCCTTCCGAAGAGAAAAAATCTGTGTTTTGATGCAATTTCCCTGGTCAGTGGACTACCCGGAAGGCATAAGGCTGCAGGGCCAAGTACCACCTCATTATTCTGGCGTTGTTATCCTTCATCTGGTGAAGTCATGCTAAGTGGGCATGATCTGTAACCAGGGTGGTCGACCTAGGAGGTAGTCCCGGAGTGACTCGAATGCCCTTTTTACCATGAGACACTCCTTCTCAATGGTACTATAATTCCTGCTGATCTATAGGACCAGGTTTACCGCCAGTACCATTGCTCCCAGCCTGCTTGGAGAAGGTTCGGTTAGAGAAAGCAACAGTGGCCCCTCAGTGGTCCAGAAAAATCTGGTCCTCAATGCTATGCCAGTTCAAACAAGGCCAGCCATGGGAGATCCCACTTTGCCTAGATTTTCTCAGTCAGACGAGAGGCATTCACTGGTATCTGGAACCGTGCAGGTTCCAATTATGGGTCTGGCCCTTGAACGGGACTATTAGATAGCCCTAGGGCTATCAGAAACGGTTGCAGGTACCGTGCAAAGTGTTAGGGCAGACTTCACTAGTTCGCTCTACATCTGTAAGTGGAAGTATTTTCAGACTTGGTGTCTGACTAGAAGTCACAACCCAGTTTCTTGCCCAGTGTCGGTTACCTTGCAGTTTCTGCAAGAATTGCTTGATGCTGGTAGGTCAACTTCCACATTGAAAAGTGGAAAAGTGCAGATCAGTTTAGAAGTAGTAAGCAGAAATTACATCTTTAATTGCTTTAATCAGAAAACACAAGACATTGGGGAAAACACTGCAGCTCAACAAAACAATTACATCCGTAAAGTAGACAAATCTAAATGTAAAACTAAATTGCCAAAATGGTTTAATAGATCAATTAAAAATAAATATTCAGTGAAAAAAGGCACTTTACAGAGCATTAAAAAGGCATTAAAAACAAAGTACACAGAAAGAGTACACGGAACTGCAAACGCAAGTCAAAAAGGAAGTTAGAAATGCAGAGAGAGAAATAGAAATGAACATTGCTAAGAGGGCTAAAACCAATTCCAATTTTTTTTTTTCCAATATTACAGCAGCAAGAGAACATTCAAATAGGAGGGTAAATGTCTAAGAGATACAAATGGCAAAATCATAGATGAACAAAAAAAAAAATAGCAAATATATTAAATGATTACTTTTCACAAGTTTTTACAAAGGAGGATACTGACAACGTGCCCCACATGTCATCCAGTTCCTATCCAGTTTTAAATAACTTTAGCATAACTGAGGCAGAAGTGTTAAAGGGACTAGGAGCTCTTAAAATAAACAAATCCCCTGGGCTGTATGAGATCCTCCCAATAGTACTCAAATAAATTAAAGAAGTTATCTAAAAACCACTAACCAAGAACATGCAACAGTCACTTGACACGGGTTGTACCGACAGACTGGAAAATTGCAAAAGTAATACCGATCCACAAAAAGGGAAACAAAACTGAACCAGGTAACTACAGACCAATAAGCCTGACTTCTATTAAATGCAATCTTAAGGAAACTATAACAAGATCCAAAATGGAAAATGATCTATATGGTAACAGTATCCTGGGAGACAGTCAACATGTCTTTAGGAAAGGGAGATCGTGTCTAACTAACTGGCTTGATTTTTTTGATGATGCAACATCAATAATGAATAATTGCAAAGCATATGACATGGTTTATTTAGATTTCCAGAAAGCTTTTGACAAAGTCCCGCATAAAAGATTAATTCTCAAACTGACACAGTAGGAAACACATGTACATGGATTAGGGAGTGGTTAACATGTAGAAAACAGAAAGTACTGATTAGAGGAAAAACCTCAGAATGGAATGTGGTAACCAATGGAGTACCACAGGGATCAGTATTAGATCCTCTGCTATTCCTAATCTATATTAGTGATTTAGATTCTGGTATAGTAAGCAAACTTCTTAAATTCGCAGATGACACAAAAATAGGAGGAGTGGCAAACAGCAGCAGCAAAGGTCATTCAAAATGATCTAGACAAGATTCAGAACTGGGCAGGCACATGGAAAATGACATTTAATAGAGAAAAGTGTAAGGTACTGCTCATAGGAGATAAAAATGTGTATTATAAATATCATATGGGAGATACTGAAATTGGAGAAGGAATCTATGAAAAAGACTTAGGCGCTTTTATTAACTCAGAAATGTCTTCATCTAGACAATGTGGGGAAGCTACAAAAAAGGCCAACAAGATGCTCGGATACATTGTGAAAAGTGTTGAATTTAAATTAAGGGAAGTAATGTTAAAACTGTACAATGCACTAGTAAGACCTCATCTTGAATATTGTGTTCAGTTCTGGTCACCTCACTACAAAAAGTATATTGCTGCTCTAGAAAGAGTGCAAAGAAGACCAATCAGAATTATTCTGGGTTTAAAAGGCATGTCATATGCAGACAGGCTAAAAGAATTGAATCTGTTCAGTCTTGAACAAAGAAGACTACGTGGCGACCTAATTCAAGCATTCAAAATTCTTAAAAGTATCGACATTGTCGACCCAAGGGACTTTTTTGACCTGAAAAAAGATACAAGGACCAGGGGTTACAAATGGCAATTAGACAAAGGGGCATTGAGAACGGAAAATAGAAGGCACTTTTTCACACAGAGAAGAGTGAGGGTCTGGAATCAACTCCCCAGTAATGTTGTTGAAGCTGACACCCTGGGATCCTTCAAGAAGCTGCTTGATGAGACTTTGGGATCAATAAGCTACTAACTACCAATTCAGCAAGATGGGCCGAATGGCCTCATCTCATTTGTAAACTTTCTTATGTTCTTATGTTCTTATGAAGATGTATTTAGCGGCTATCTCTGCATGCCATGCCACCGTAGATTCAGTATCTCCAGATGTGCATTTTTTGGTTACCCGGTTTCTCAAAGGCGCTCAGCAGTTAAGCCCTCCCAGGAGGGCCATTCTTCCCGAATGGAGCCTTGATGTTGTACTGGAGGCTCTCGGGAAGGAACCGTTTGAGCCTATACACTCAATAGAGTTGAAGCATCTGTCTATGAAGACAGCCTTCCTCTTGGCTATCACCTCCATAAAGCGGATCAGTGAGCTGCAGGTGCTGTCGATGCACTGCTCCTGTATGCATATTTGGGACGATGGCAGCAGGATGTCACTGCGTACAAACCCTGCTTTCCTCCCCAAGGTGATCACAGCCTTCCACATGAATCAGTCTGTGGAATTTTAGTCTTTCCATCCACCTTCGTTTGCTTCAGAGGAGGGTAGGATATTGAATTTCCTCTGCCCGGTGCAGACATTGAGATGCTATGTGTATAGGACAAGAGCTCTGCGTCATACTGACCAGCTCTTTGTCTGTCACATTATACAAACTACAGGACAGCCCCTCTTGAAGCAGCGACTGTCACATTGGATTGCGAATAGTCTCTGTGGTGTATGACAGTGCTGGCTTACCCTCATCTGGGAGAGTAGCTGTGCACTCTACTAGAGGGTTGGTTACATCTTGGGCCCTCTTCAGACGGGCCTCAATGTTTGATATATGTACGGTGGCTAGCTGGGCTATGCCGCATACATTCTCCATGATATACCGCTTGAATGTGGTAGATACTTCTTTGCCTTCAATAGGCACGAAGGTCCTTGAGGTTGTATGCATGTACCATTAACCTTGGGTTTAGCAGTTCTGACATGTCCCTCGTATGTTGCCCTTACTTCTCCCTCATGATGGCTCTGATATACATTTCCCATACGAAATGTTTTGGTGGTCGTCTTTGATTTGAAAGGGAACATTAGGTTACTTATTGTAACCTTGGTTCCCTGAAAGAGGAGACGACCACCAACCTGAGGTCACATCGGTCACCCTCATGGGTTTGATGCAAAAAGAGAAATGGCTTCCATGGAATGATGGTTTTAACCCCTCGGTAGGCGAAGTTCATAGAGATCTCAGTGTATACCAATAGCCAGGCACATCCCATAAGTAATGTTTTGGTGGTCGTCTTGCAGGGAACCAAGGTTACGGAAAGTAACCTAACTTTTTTTAAACCAGTGGCTGAATATTTTGTCTATAGAATTGTGTACATATCAAAATGTGTCATGTATGAGAAAACTAGGACGTCTATGGACAATATATAACTATTGAAAAGTCAATTTCCACAAGATACACAGTACTGTAGATGTAACGATGATCAGATACAAAACAATTTAAAGCAACAGCTTTCAACTTACATATAACCTGTTCTTGCTGCTTTATTTTCCAAAGTGATTTGTTTTCTTTGAACAGTAACATTACACACATAAAAAATCAGACTAGTAATGTTACCGTATGAAAAACAAAAGTTCAAAAATCCTTAAGAACAGCTTTTTTACATGTAGGGCCTGTATCCTCCAGTCATTTCTCAAAGTGAAGAAAATGTGTCACTAACTTTTCTTTTGTCTGATAGAAAAATTAATGTATCCTTTGTGCTTATGCAATAACATTTCCAAGACTTTCAATTTCATTTGAATGCTTACAAAGCAGAACACCGGCAGCAGTTAATGCATGTCAAGAACTGAGATCATGCAGTGTACGGTATACAAAATGTGTCAATATATACAGTGCCGTGAAAAAGTATTTGCCCCCTGTCTGATTTTCTGCATTTTTGCAAATTTTCCCCATTGAATTTCGTCAGATCTTTTCGTGGGTTGTAGTAGTATATAGAGGAAGTCGGAGAGAAAAAAATGACACCAAAATTTGGTGTTTTTTTCATTTGTTTGGTGTGCAAGGTAATCAAACATGCAATCTTCAGGTGTGAAAAAGTTATTGCCCCCACCCCCCCTAGTTAACTCAACCCAATTAAAAGGATAATTAGGGTCAGCTGTTTGAATACTTTGGTTAACAATCAGGCCTGATTTGGGCCAGCCCTCCCAATATAAATCTGACTAACTTTGGCCCTTACCATCAGAGTGAAGTTGTCAGCACACAGGTTCTAGAGGCATATCGTGCCATGATCAAAATAAATTCCTTATTGATGCCTATCAGTCTGGAAAGGGTTCACTGTGGATCCACCAAACCACACTCAGAGCCATATTGTCCAAATGGAGAAAGTTTGGGACAGTAATGAATCTTCCCAGGAGTAGCCGTCCTGCCAAAATATCTCCAAGAGCAAGGCATAACATCGTCCAGGAAGTCACAGAGAACCTTAGAACAACATCTAGGGATCTGCAGGCCTCTCTTGCCTCAGCTAAGGTCAGTGTTCTGGAACAATGTTCTATGGACAGACGAGTCAAAACTGTAACTTTTTGGCCAACATGGGCACCGTAATGTCTGTTGAAAACCAAACACTGCATTCCACAGTAAGCACCTCATACCAACGGTCAAGCATGGTGGTGGTAGTGTCGTGATTTGGCGATGCTTTGCTGCATCAGGACCTGGACAACTTGCCATCATTGAAGGAACCATGAATTCTGCTCTGTATCAAAGAAGAATGTCAGGCCATCCGTCCGTGAGCTGAAGCTGAAGCGCAGCTGGGTCATGCAGCAATACAATAATCCGAAACACACAAGCAAGTCTACATCAGAATGGTTGAAGAACACGACATGTCAAGTTTTGGAATGGCCTAGTCAAAGTCCAGACCTAAACCCCATTGAGATGTTGTGTCAGGACCTGAAACGAGCAGTTTATGCTCGAAAACCCACAAATGTCACTGAGTTGAAGCAGTTGGCCAAAATTCCTCCAAGGCACTGTGAGAGACTGACCAATAACTACAGGAAGCGTTTGGTTGCAGTTGTTGCTGCTAAAGGTGGTGTAACCAATTATTGAGTATAAGGGGGCGATTACTTTTTCACATGAGACATTGGGTGTTGCATAACATTCAGGGTCCCTTTTATCTAATATTAGATTTTGGTTGAAGATCTGATAATGTTACACCTTCATGGTAGCCCTGACTACGCTACCGAGGAAAACTACACCCTCGGAATTTAAGTTCTTTTTTTCGGAGGACAAATCGGGGAACAGAGCAACCAGGACACAGTCATTATCAATTAAAATAATGTTTTATTGCACAGAATTAAAAGAGTTAGCAACAGATCATTACAAAAGCACGTATGTGCTTTGTGCAAAAAAGCAAACAAGGGTTTTGTTTTAAAACACATTAAAAGGATCTGGAATTAAAACAACCGGTTTAAAAACAAACATAAAACACAGAACACAAAACGTTAGAGCCTGCAGAGGAGGGGGCATCGATAAACATTGCTCCCCAACTACATTACTGTTATCATCATCACCATCATCATAGCAGCAACAACAAGAAGAACAAAGTCTAAAATTTACTATTTCTTTCCATTTTGGGTCCCCTCTCTCCCTTACGCACAGACAAGACAAAGGGTGGATGGCCATTCTGGAAAACCAAAAATCAAGGGATATTTATAGTCAGGTGAGCATATTCTTTACAATTGCCGGTTAATTAATTATCTTTGGGTGCTGAGTGGGGAAGCAATAATAAAGTGCTACAAATCAATCAAAGTTTGTAATGATATTAATTGGGGTGCAAGTCATTTGTATTGCTGCTAAATTTGATTATAGGTGGAGTGTGATAATAACCAAAGTGATATCAGGAGTTTGTTTCCAAGCAAGCAAGCAGCCCTGTACAATATTTATTACTGTGTTACAGTATTTTGTATTTGTTTATTTGTTTATTGTGTTTATTTTGTATATATGAATGTCGTCGAATGCCGTGTGTTTGTTTTGTTATTGTTTTTATTTTATTCTGGCAGAGACAAGATTGGCAGC
The DNA here is from genome assembly GCF_017654505.1 of Polyodon spathula. Classification (NCBI taxonomy): domain Eukaryota; kingdom Metazoa; phylum Chordata; class Actinopteri; order Acipenseriformes; family Polyodontidae; genus Polyodon; species Polyodon spathula. The sequence continues at coordinate 28,255,777 of NC_054548.1, forward strand.
CCGTCCTCTGCCAGTGGCTGATTTAAAACCTTGTGCAGAAGGTGGCCATCTCCCGAATTAAGTGATTCATTTGTTACTAATCGGGAGATGGTCATCTGTATATAAAGCCTACAGCTCTCCATGTTCTGGGTGGCTGTGTGTGAGAGAGAGAGAGAGAGAGAGAGAGAGAGAGAGAGAGAGAGAGACTTTGACTTTTAAGATCCTTTATTTAAATATTCCAAATAAAATCCATTAAAATAAAGGTAAAACACAACAAAAGTTAAAAAATCCTAAAATACATTCTCCTTAAAAACAGATTTTAAACAAAATAAAAGGATCATTAAAAAATCAATATTAAACAGTTTTTTTTTTCTTTGTTGAAAACAGATTAAAGCCAAAATCAAACACTGTAAAACAAAAATTAAATAAAATTAGAACAAAAACTGGAGCTCCCCCTCCTCACTCACAGCACACAAGGTGTCTCCCACACATCACCTCTCCTGAAAGTCCTCCAGGTTACGGACCAGTTTAAAATACTCAAACTCTACTCTGATCTGGCTGACCACGAGCACCCTGAACTGAACCACTAAACTGGTCAGTCCAGAACCAGAGAGTTGATTTTTCCTTGTCTTTAAAATAGCCAATTTTGCCTGTCCAATTAAAAAATTAATAAGAACACACCTGTTTTTCATTTTAAAACTGTATAGAACCCCAAAAATAAAAAAGCTCCTTACTAAAAACAACCCCTAAATTATTCAGGATTCCCTGCAGTAAATTAAAAAGTGGCCGCAGCCTCTCACACTCACTGTAGGCATGAAAGAGAGTTTCCTCTGCTGAGCAAAAAGCGCACTGCTCACTGATGCTGGGGTCCACTCTATGGAGAAACCTGCCTGTGGACACAATGCAGTGTAGAATCTTCCACTGCAGGTCCCCCACTCTCTTGGTGAGAGGCGGCTTGTACAGCACCCTCCACACCGGCCTGTGCCCCTCCTCTACAGCCAAGTAAGCTCGCCACTTAGAGTCTACCAGACCCCTTAGCCTACTATACTCTGTGGCTTTAACACACAATTTGTATATATGTTTTCCATTCATTGTGTGAAAGATAATTTCCTCCACATTCTGCAATTTAAGCAAAGTCCCTCCATTCTCTCCACCCCCCTCACCTTCCTCACCTACTGCTGGTGACACGATCATCCCTGGAAATAAGGAAAGCTGTCTCTGCTCTGTGCCTCTGGACAACTCCTCCCTCAGGACTGCCTTGAGCCGCGGGGAGAGGCAGCCCCTCAACTCACCCATCAGTCTTTCTGCAAGCCTCTCTGAGTGCCAGCCTAGCTGTGCAGTTAGCTGGGAGGCAGTTAGCCAGCAGGAGAGCTCAAGGTTTAACAGGTGGACCATCCTGGTTACACCTGCTTTTAAAAAACTGGCACAGAGCGTCATCGACTGGAGGAACTTAACTGGAAAGAGTGGATTAAAAAATAGGGGCTCCTCAAACAGGTCCTGCCCTGTCAAGGACTCCACATCCCTTTCCACCCTCACCAGCTGCCAGGCTTTTAAAATACTTTGATAAAAAGGAGGAAGTCCTGCTTTACTAAAACTGGTGTTCTCAATTAAAAACAGGTGTTTTCCTAACCCCAGCCCCCCAACTCTATTGAGAAGGAAACAGGCCAGCCTCTTCCAATGAGCCTCCTCCTCAGTGTACAGGAGTCTCTGAACCGCCTGCAGTCTGAAGGCTGCCACCCTGCTGAAAATGCTGACTAGCCCCTGCCCCCCCTCATCACTAGGGAGGTAGAGGACTGCCGGCCTCAAACTGTGTCTCCCGCTCCAAAAGAACTCCAGCAACACTCTCTGGATCTCCTTCACCAGGCCCTGGGGTGGGTCCAGGCATACCAGCTTGTGCCACAAGCTAGAGGCCACCAGATTATTAATAACAAGCACCCGGCCCTTGAAGGACAGTTGAGCCAGCAGTCCCTTCCACCTCTGCAGCCGCCCCCTCACCCTGTCCAACAAACCCTCCCAGTTCTTTTTCATGTAGTTTTCTGTTCCGAGGTGCACCCCCAACACTTTAATACCTGTTCTGTTCCATTTCAGCCCCTCAGGCAGGAAAGGAGGGGTGCCCTCATCCCAGCTGCCTGACAGGAAGGTGTCACATTTTGCCCAGTTTACTCTGGCAGAAGATGCTCTCTGGAACTCATTTAGAGTCTGCTGCAGTGCTTGGACATCTGCATCCCCACTCACAAACACAGTCACATCGTCTGCGTAGGCAGACACCTTCACTGTGGCAGAGGAGGGTGTGGAGGGCGAGGAGGGCACTGTCCATCCAGCTAACCTGATCCTCAGCAGGTGCAGCGGAGGCTCTATAACCAGTGAATACAGCATACCAGACAGGGCACAGCCCTGCCTTATACCCCTGCAAACTGGGAAGGGCTGACTCAGCCCATTGTTGATCTTTTAAAAACTAAAAATGTTGGAATATAAAAGCCGAATATAAGAAATAAAACCAGGACCGAATCCGAAGGCTTCCAGTGTATGAAAGAGGTAGGTGTGGTCACTCTGTCGAAAGCCTTCTCTTGATCCAGGGAGACCATTCCTACATTAAAATCACAAATATCACTTACAGTTAAAAAATCTCTAATAAAAAATAAGTTATGAAAAATAGAGCGACCTGGTATACAATATGTTTGATCCATATATATTACAGTTCCAATAACACTTTTTAATCTATTAGCGATTGTTTTGGATAAAATCTTTAAATCAGAACATAAAATTGACACAGGTCTCCAATTCTTAAGCTGGCAAAGGTCTCCCTTCTTGGGCAGCAGTGTAACCACTGCCCTACGGCAGCTAAGAGGCAGTTCCTTGTGGCTGAGGCTCTCTCTCAGAACCTGGAGCAAATCCTCCCCCATCATATCCCAGAAATTATTATAAAATTCTGCTGGCAGTCCATCGATCCCGGGAACCTTTTCGCTGGAGAGCTGCTTGACAGTGACAGTCACCTCCTGGTGGGTCAGCGGTGCGTCCAGCTGAATCTGCTCCTTCTCACTAAGGCTGGGTAACCCCTGGAGTAGCCGTTCAGTGTCCTCTATGTTGCACAGTTACTAGTACTAGCGCCGTGACTCATCATGCACAGCCCCTTCCACTCCGCTCGCCACGCCTCCTCATTCTCCTGATCCGAGTGTGTTTCCTGCAGAAACACCACCCCCGCCTGCTTCTGCTCTAAAAACTCGACTAGCTGCGCCCTCTTAAAAGACTGTCTGCAGCCATTTAGATTAAAAGAAACAAAAATGCACCTTTCCATCATAGCTAAAAAAACTAACAGACTAAAACAAGTAATAAAAGAAGTTTAATAAAACACAACCATTTTTAAACAAGAGATTTTGAACCACTGTTAAGATCCTTTTTAATTTTCTGAACAATTTTTTTTAATCTATAACGTTTTAGCTGATCAAATTCTTCTATTGTGGCTTTCCTTGTTATAACGTGAGCGGAGTGGAGAAATAACCTTAGATCAGGGAAAAAAACTCTCTATTTCTACTCCCCTTTTCCCTTTTGTTTCTATCATAAAATCATTTACCTGCTCAAGCGTGTATAACTTTTTCTTACTGACAGGTTGGCTATCAGGGATGTTTGAGATAAGCAAGGAGTCAGAGAGCTCCCCCTCCATCTCATCCGCGCTGTCCTCTCGCTCGCCCCCGAGAATCCGCTCCTCCGCAGCTCCCTCCGACTCCTCGACACCGGTCTCTGCCACAGCCGTCACTATTTCAGGCGGCTGAGATTCAGCAAGTGGAGAGTCTTGCACCGCGCCCGGCTCACCCTGCGCTGTGCTCTCTTCCTCCGCGTTGGGAGGGACTGACGCCCCGCCTGGAGCCCGCAGTCTCCCTGTCTGCACGGGTTCGGAGTTCTGCACTGGCTGCGCTCTGCCATCCGGCAGCTCTGCAGCCTTCCGTTGAAATCGTGTCTTTTTCGCTACTACCTTGAATGATTCTTCACCATTCTCAGTAGTAGCTGTATTATCCTCCGAACCTGTCAGTGACAGATTGCGGCTGGGTCTCTTTGTGCGAGGCCGTGGTGTTGGTGGTTCTGCTCCAGTTTCCTTCTGGATCGCCCCCTCCTCGGTCAGCACGGGCTCGGTCAGCATGGGCTCGCTCTGCGGCTGCGGTGCAGGAGCCGACTCTTCCTCCCGCTCGCCCCCAACACCCCCGACTTCCTCCCCGCCAGCATCGCCCTGATCCTGCCCTGTCTCCGCTCTAGCCTCCTTTCTCGGGCAGGCTTTCCTCTGGTGTCCCTGTTCTCCACAGTAAAAACACCTCATCGTCTCCGAACTGACGAACACCACACAATTCATCCCTTCCACGTTAAAATTCCAGGCAACATTAATGACTTGATTAGGATCATTTAGTAAGAAAAACACCTGCCTTCTAAACGACATGACGTGCCTAACACTGTTATTTTTGCACCCCAGCGGGATTCCCTTAATCGGGGACACCAGTTTACCAAACCAAGCTAAATTCTTTTCTAATTGCTCATTTTTTAAAAACGGAGGCACATTAGAAATAATAACTTTCGTTACCGGGGTTACTAGAAGGGAAACCTGAACAAATTCACCTTTCACTGTAAATCCTTCCTCTACCAGCTTGTGTACCAGAGACACCTCCACTAAAAATATTACCAGCGCTTTATTCATTCTTGACGCCGACATAATATTCTCAAACCCCACCACCTCTCCTACTGCCAGCAGGCACTCCTCCACCGAAACCCCGTGGTCAGGCAGGCAACGGACCCCATGTCTGCGGGTGAGAGCCCCCAGCCCTCCTGAACGAGACCCCATAACGGGATCTCCAAACACACACCACCACCAACAAACAAACAAACACACACACACCACTAACCTACGAACAAACAAACACCCAAAAAGAACAACTAAGTAACTATCAAAACAAAATAAATAAATAAATAAATAAATAAATATATAAATAAATAAAGTTTTAAATTTCCCGATCCTAACGCACCGGCGTTCCACCTCTCTGCAAGCCCTTCCCACAATCCTCCACGAGAGAGAGAGAGAGAGAGAATGAGAATGAGAATGAGAATTAATTTAAAACGAACGTGCAACTTAAAGGAACCGTGAAGGCTACTGCCCAGCCGGACCTTGAGTGTTTTGTGTTCGTGATTTGTTTCTGTTTATCTGTTTCATTTGTGCTCTGTGAGCAAGTTTATTTTTGTTTAAATATTTCATTTATTTTTGTTATTTAATAAACTGTGCACACTACGTCTTTTTGACACTGCAGATACCTTTGTTGTTCGTCCTTCTTCTGGTCTGACGTCATTGCTCAGCCATTTCCTGCCACAATGACACTGGAACTTACAGCCTGGAATCCATTATTTAACATAATTCTCATAGAATTAAGTTGTGTTATAAAAAAAAGTAGTAACTGTAAAAAAAGAAGACATTTTATTACCAGTTTGATTTTAAACTTTTTAAGACAATACTTACAGTGCCTTGCAAAAGTATTCAGACCCCTGACCAATTCTCTCATGTTACTGAATTACAAATGGTACGTTGAAATTTCATTCTGTTTGATATTTTATTTTTAAACACTGAAACTCAGAATCAATTATTGTAAGGTGACATTGGTTTTATGTTGGGAAATATTTTTAAGAAAAATAAAAAACGGAAATATCTTGCTTGCATAAGGATTCAACCCCCACATATTAATATTTGTTAGAGCCACCTTTCACTGAAATAACAGCTTTAAGTATTTTGGGGTAAGTATGTACAAGCTTTGCACACAGTGTCGGAGTGATTTTGGCCCATTCTTCTTGGCAGATTTGCTCCAGGTTGTTCAGGTTGGTTGGACGACGCTTCTGGACCGCAATTTTCAAATAGTGCCACAGATTCTCAATGGGATTGAGATCAGGACTTTGACTGGGCCACTATAGGACATTCACCTTTTTGTTCTTGAGCAAATCCAGTGCTGCTTTGGCCTTGTGCTTGGGTTCATTGTCCTGCTGAAAGGTGAATTTCCTCCCAAGCTTCAGTTTTTTAACGGACTGAAGCATATTCTCTTGCAGTATTTTCCTGTATTTTGCTCCATCCATTCTTCCTTCAATTGTAACAAAATGCCCAGTCCCTGCTGATGAGAAGCATCCCCACAGCATGATGCTGCCACCACCATACTTCACAGTAGGGATGGTGTGTCTTGAGGCATGGGCAGTGTTAGGTTTGCACCACACAGAGCGCTTTGTGTTTTGGCCAAAATGCTCTATCTTGGTCTCATCTGACCACAAAACCTTTTCCCACATCGCAGCTGGGTCACTCTCATGCTTTCTGGCAAACTCCAGACGTGCTTTCAGATGGTACTTTTTGAGTAACGGCTTTTTTCTTGCCACCCTCCCATACAGGCCAGTGCTATGCAGAGCTCTTGATATGGGGGACTGGTGCACCATTACTCCACTCCCAGCCACTGAACTCTTTAGCTCCTTCAAAGTGATTGTTGGCCTCTCTGTGGCTTCTCTCACAAGTCTCCTTCTTGTTTGAGCGTTGAGTTTTGAGGGACGGCCTTTTCTTGGCAGTGCCTGGGTGGTGTGATGCAGCTTCCATTTCTTGATTATTGATCCAACTGTACTCACTGGGATATCCAAACACTTGGTTATTATTTTGTACCCTTTCCCTAATCTATGCATTTGTATTACTTTAACTCTAACTTCTGTAGAATGCTCTTTGGTCTTCATTTTCCTTCAGATTCACGGCCTTACCAATGATCCTTCAACAGTGGGGTTTTTATCCAGAAAATGTGACAGCAACTTTAATGGTTCACAGATGGAGGCCAATGGTAAGGTAATTGTGTTCTCGTTAGGGCAATTTCTTTCATCGATGCAAACTGGGAGCTTCCATAGCACAGGGGTTGAATACTTATGCAAGCAAGATATTTCAGTTTTTTATTTTTCTTAAAAATATTTCCCAACATAAAACCAATGTCACCTTACAATAATTGATTCTGAGTTTCAGTGTTTAAAAATAAAATATCAAACCGAAGGAAATTTCAATGTACCATTTGTAATTTGGTAATATGAGAGAATTGGTCAGGTGTCTGAATACTTTTGCAAGGCACTGTATGTTAAAACTCAGCCAGTTTCACTATTATAAAAGTTTGCTGCGATACAGTATACATTGGTAAAAGAACAGCAACATGTAGTAAAGCATTTACAAAGTACAGTAAAACACAAATTGGCCCTTGCGATATTTGTTCTGAATTGGTGTAAGAAGCATTTTTTAACCTGAGACTATAGTTTTACAGAAGACAAGGAAGTGTATTTCTGTCACAGTCAGATGATGATTCTTCATTTGTCCCTTGAATTTGATGCATTTTGACCCATGGAACTACCTGTGGCTCTGGCCATCACGTATCTAGATTATAATTTTTAAAAAGGATTTATTATTGCTTGTTAATCAGGGCAATTAACAGAGGGTGTCAATGTATATGAATTTACTGTATGCATGAAAACATATTGTAACTGCAACAAACAATTCCTCTTAAAAGCAAAACAGGCATTTTGTTTATTATTGGAGAACAGTTCCCATTGCTGTGATGAGGTAAGCCCTGCCTCTGTGTTTATTTGTTGTTTTGTTGTATTATTATGATTTAAATGTATTGTTTAGTGTGTAGAAACACAATGTTTGTTGTTATTGTTTTACAGCATGGATGGGGTTAAAATTCTCAATCCATCTGAACACATCTTGCCTTTTGTTTTTGTTTAAATATTTGATTTGATTTAAATTTAAGAAAAGTGCACTCTCCTGTAATACCTTGCCTGTGTGTGGTTAATTCCTGGTCTGTGATGTCACCACTGCACCATCCTGTCACAATTGCATTTAATTATTTTAAGGTTTAAGCAAGTCTTCTATGATATTTTTTTAGGTTTGGTAGTCCTATAAATTATGTGTTACTTTTTACTTTAAAGAGCTCCTACGATATATTAGCATCAGGCAATCAGAATAAATCCCTTGTTATGTGCCAAGAGTATGTCAGCATGCTGTCTTGCTTTAAGCAGTGGCCGATTCAAAGGCTCATACAGTAGTAATCTACCTCAGAATGGGTAAATATTCTAAGGATTAAGAAGACATATCTCCTGAGTAATTACTAATCCTTTTGAACAAACCTAAGCTTCTTTCTATAGTCGATAAGGATTTTTTTTTTTTTTTTAAAAGCTCTCAATCTAGAAGGCAGAATTGATGCTTCTGTTTGTTGAAATGGACACAGTTCTCTTAAAAGTTCTCAATTGCCTTTGTTAAAGATTTAGTAAATGTTGTTCTTAAAGAGAAATCTGTCTCCTGCATTATGTTGGTTGTGGGAATGCATTAGTATTTGTTTTTGTGGTTGTTTGAATTTGAAATAAAGCTGAAAGTTATTAAAGCACAGATTGATATTGGGGGTAGACGCACAATTTCTAATGGGTCTGGTCCTCAGGGATAATATATATATATAGACCATACAGGGATATATATATATATATATATATATATATATATATATATATATATATATATATATATATATATATATATATAAAATAATTCACACAATAACCTAGCAGATTTGTTTCAGGTAACTGATAAGTTCTATTGAGCTATATGAAAGTTTAATCACATGATAAGAGCGTTGTTATTATCAGAGTTGAGTTAATATTGTTCAGGAATAAATTCACAAATATGAAATTTGCAAATAGAATCCTGCTTGATGATAGGTTATGTGTATATGGTTATTATTTTAAGTCCAGAAATCGATATGCTCACAACAATATAAACAAACCATTCATTCTACATGGCATGATGGGTTTTTTTTTTTCTTTTTCTTTTTAGCTGATTGAGTTGTAGTGTATTTATATTTTTTGACATTGATTCATTTTAGGTGCCCCCAGTATTTAATTTTCCCCTAGTTTGTTTTAATTTATATGCATTTGTTTGGTGGGCTGCCGTATTTACAGTATAATCGTAAATCTCGAAAAACTACTCACTTCTAAATCTTTTGTAGTCATTTTTGTATTACTTTAGTATAAATACATGTTAATTTGGATTCGTATGTTGTTTTTTTCTGACTTTATGTGAACAAAAATACACACATTTGCAAGTTAATAACCATTTTCTATACTTTTGAGGCATAAGCAATTAGGAAATAACACTTACTACCCAGGAACCAAAAAAAAAAAAAAAAAATTGTTACACGGTGTTATCCTGTTTTGCTTGCTTGTGTTTCATTCTGTTACTAGATTGTACAATACCAGCATTACTGCTGGAGGCTGCTGTTCTCAACACTATAACCCTCCCTCTCCAATGGGTCATCGACACCCTCCCTCCTCAGATTAGACATTATATTGTTAGGAACATCAAAGTAACATCAAACAATGCCATCAAGCAAACAAACAGTGCGTTCATCATACATGCAGCCATTGCAGTGATGCAATTTTCATTCAGACAACTGCATCCTCTAAATGTTAAGTGTCTTATTGTCTCTACCCTGATTAGATCAGACATTATATTATTGAAACAGCAAGTTAACTTCATACAATACCTTCACCAAACAAACAGTGTGTTTCCTCATACAGTAACTATTGCAGTGATGCTCATGCTCGTCCACACACGTTCCTATCACTCACTCACCAATCCTCCAGATAAATGAACCATACGGAGCCAATAAAAAATCAATTCCAATTCACAGTATGCTTTACACATGGATGTTGGAGCAGCCTTAATTTCATTCCCCTTGAAGTCGTCCCAGATCTATGATAAATACTTTACTGTGTCAATAATTAAGGCAATTGTCATCAGATTCCGTACTCAATCATACTGGTCGGGTTGCATACCGAAAATGTTTTCATAGCATATTACTTTTGCTTTTTTCAATGCAATTAGTGTTTCTTTTTATACAATACTCATAAGGTCACAATATCACTTTGTCAACGCACTCAATTTTGCTCGGTCATGTCGATTACTTAAAATTCTACCATAGAATAGACGGCTCCACTAATTAATGCAATCATGTCTCCCTTCGATGAGCGTAACTAATCTGGTGACATATCACCTGGATACTCGCATTTAATGTTTTGAGTTCTTCGATTAAATGTTGCTGTAGGACATTTAGGATCTGCCCAGCCTTCATCTTCCAAACCACACATCACAAAGAAAAGACGTTCATCTCGGCCTGGCAATCGGCATCAAAAAACAGTGGGGCTTGGGTGTAGGTACAGTACTGTGTCATTTAGGATTCAATGCCTTTTAAATGTTTTACTCTGAAAAAAAAACATTTTAAACAGCGTGTGTAAAATAAACAGCGCGTGTTAAAATAAATTGGACCTGACATGCCTGACAAGAGCTGAATAAATGGACTGCAAAGGGTTAAACTCCAATCTCAGCATTTAAAATATAGTACTAATTGTAGTACTAATGATGCTGCTTTCTATTTTTCTCCGATTCACTCTTTGATTATTTGTCATTTTCCAATTCTCAATTTATTTAAATCGCTTCATACAAAGACCAATGCAGATGTTTTTGTCATCTGCTTAGATCTTTTCTTAGTCTGCAGTTTACATTTATCATAAATAATTTACTAAAACACTGAAAAAAAACATTTCATTTCGGTCTTTCCAAATGTTGTCATATTCAATTAAACCAAAATGAAAACTAATACACTAATACAGTCGCGGATCACAACACAAATGTTTATAAAGAAAATAAAACCTAACCCACTCATCAGGGCCCTAAACTCAACTGCTTCCAATCTAGTCTAAGAGTTTGGGCGGGGCTAATCCAGGATCAAGCTAAAACTTATCAACATCCACATGCAAGAGTTATCCTTCAGCGGCCTTCCTTGCACTTTGGAAAAACAGTTGTAATTTCCACATTCACCACCAGGAGTCCCTTCAGGTAAGTTTCCCGCTTCAGTCTTGACTGTTCAATTACTCTGTGTTTGGTTCGTGCTGTCTCCCTTTTCTTGTACAGGGTTCCATGTCCATACAGCTGATCCCTATAGGTGATTATCAGTATTGCAGGGGTTTAATTGTACAGCTTTTGAAGATGAGATGCAGCCTATCCAGGTTCCTTAGTTGATGTTGTTTCAACTCAAACTCAAATAGTATTTGACAATAATAAAACAAGGTTCTATAAACTAATGCTCGGTTGTCTTTTGTTGAACACAGTCCATTCCTTATGGTTACCTCACCATTGTATTAAACAGCCACCTGCTAGTTGGTGCACGTTTTCAGCACCTCCTCAAGTTCATAAAACATTCCTATTTTGATAACTTCCATCACTATTTTTGTAATCAGTTTTATATTTTCACACTCACAACAGAACCTTAACCTTAACATTTTCCAAAAACACACAGTAAAGTCATGTAGGAATAAACACTATCTTTGTTCTTGTTCACTCTCATGGACAGACCAGGGGTTGTGCATGGGTCTAAAAACGTTTTAATCTTAACAGATCTTTATGTGAGATAGACAAAAAAGGTACACTACCTTATTTCCGTTTAGGTGTTCTTATCGTTCTGTATCATGCACCGCTGGTAGTCCAAAACTGTTCTGTTGTATTCCATTTCAGGTTCTTCGGTACTTTTGTCACCCATCCAGAGACGTGCTGATTTTAAACGCTGCTTGTTTATAATTCCACCTCACTATATTCCACACCTAACACACAGTGTGAACCTTGTGTATAAACACGCCACCATTACCCCAGCCTAACACGGCCTACTTTAACCAATCATTCCCGTCATTGCAGAGCTTCTGGATTCCAAGAACTAAGGGATTTGCAGTGTTTTAGACAGTGGCCATGGTATCTAGCTGCCATTTACAGTACAAACTTTTTTTTATTTTTCATTGTAGCAAATTACTTTTAAGTAAATATCTCCAGCTATTTCCATTGTACTTTATTTAATTACACAGCCCTCTATTTATATATATATACTATATATATATATATATATATATATATATATATATATATATAGTGATATATATATATATATATATACACACACACACTAATATACACACTATCGAAGATGATTAAGACAGTGAAAAAGCAAAATAAAAGGTGGATTGCTGTTGATGTTCATTTCAGTCCAGGGTCCTTCCAGAGCAGTTGTTGTAAATTAGTGATGGTGGAGGACAGTTAGTATATGTGCACAGTTGTACACTGGGAACTTGGCCTCAATCGTTGTGCATGTAACCTTTAATTTGCATGAAAACTGTGTATATTTAATTTGAGCACTGTATTATATGCACTTGTATGGAAAGAATGTCAGTACTTTATTATGTCTCATTGTTACAATTTACAAGTAGCCATATTCTGTGACATTATATATATATATATATATATATATATATATATATATATATATATATATATATATATATTTTTTTTTTTGCGTTAAAGCAATTTCATAATGACTAAAACCTAAGCATTATAGTATATTCAATCTCTGTCTGATTGCAAAATTGCTGATTTCCATGCCCAGTAGATTGTTAACTACACATCTCTGTCTGCAGAATCCCACACTAATTATTATGTAGCAACTAGTAATTGTTCTCACAGTTGGATATTTACCATCCTATTGCTTACCCAAGCAGCTAGACTGAGACATTCTATTACTGATTGAGCTCCTTTCAGCAGTTCATTGTATGTGTAGTATGGGTTTTATTGTATTACAGAAATGTTGCCCCTGAGGCAGCACTAGTATAGTCCATGTAATGAAGTTGGAAAGCGGACACTTTATGAAGGGAGAACTATCAATTGATAGAGGAAATATGTAAATGTGTAGTGTTTTCTGATATTCAGCATAACGTTTCAAATATGTTAAATTGACAGAATAAACTAACCATGACATTTGAAGTTTAAAAATGATAACATCTCAAGAAACATATTTTTATGCTCTAAACTACTACCATCAGATTGTATCCTGTGTATATATTTTAATTTGCAATATGCATTTTATAGTAAGAACATCAGCATTCATGGCTCCTAAAACAAATGCTATATGTAGATGCTCTAGCTGAACAGACATATAAAGGTAGATTACTTACCGTAACCCTGGTTCCCAGAAAGAGAAGACAACCACTACGACATTAGGTAGGGGATATTCCTTCCCTTCGGGTAGGTAATGGTGAGCTCTCTATACCAGAGCTGCTGACAGGCCCCTTCCTGGGATGACGCAATTGGTCCCGCCCACCGAGGGAATAAAACCATCACCCAAAGGAAGCTCTTCCTCTTTTTCCATCGAACCCGTTAGGGCGACCAAAGCAGGTGGTGGTCATCTTCTCTTTCAGGAAACCAGGGTTATGGTAAGTAAACTAACATTCCCTTTCAATTCAAAGATGACCATCACAACCTTAGGTATGGGGGGGTTAACGTATACCAAAGCCGTCACGAGGGAGAAGGAACGGCAGCATATGAGGGACACACAAACACTGTCTAACCCAGAGATTAGCAGTGTGAACTTACACCCTCAAGGACCCTTGTACCTACAGAAGGCAAGGCAGGGTCTACCACATTAAGATGGTAGAACTTGGAGAAAGTATGCATCATAGCCTAGGTAGCCGCAGTACAAATGTCAGACATCGAGGCACCTCTGAAGATGTAGCAAACTCTCTAGTGAAGTGTGTAGCTGCCCTACCAGGTGGGGGCAAGTCAGCACCATTATACGCAGTCGAGACTGTGTCCACAATCCAATGTAACAGACGCTGCTCAGAGAGGGGCTGTCCTAGGGTCCATGTCCCATGACAGACAAAGAGCTGGTCAGATTGACACAGAGCTTCTGTCCTATGCACATGGTATCTCAATGCCCGCACTGGGCAGAGGAAATTCAATCTCTCATCCTCTGTTGAAGCAAATGGATACGGATGGATGGACATGGTGCTCAGTGCTGCCATCCTCCCAAATACGCATGCAGGCGCTGTCCACAGATTGTGCCTATAGCTCACTGACCCGCTTAGCGGAGGTGATAGCTAAGAGGAAGGCTGTCTTCATAGACAAGTAATTCAGCTCTATGGAGTGTATGGGCTCAAACGGGGCCTTCGTGAGAGCCAACAGTACAATATTAAGGCTCCATTCGGGAAGAACAGTCCTAGAGGGCGTATTTGCCGAGCTCCTTTAAGAAAACAGGTAGCCAAAAAATGCGCACCTACAGGGGGGTATGGCATGCAGAAATAGCTGCTAAATTCACCTTCAAAGTGGAAGGTGACCTTCCAGCATCAAGGAGTCATCATTTCTAGCCAGACACCAAGCCTGAAAATACTTCCACTTACAGGTATATAAAGACCCAGTGGAGTCTGCCCTAGCGCTCTGCAGAGAACCCACAACCACATCCGATAGCCCCAGGGCTAGCCAGCAGTCCCTTCAGGGGCCAGACCCATAGTCGGAACCTTTCCGGTTCCGGGTGCCAAAAAGTGCCTTTCATCTGACTGAGGAGATCCAAGTGAAGTGGAATCTCCCAGGGCTGGCTGTGCAACAGCTGGTACATGGTTGAAAACAATACTCTCCTGGGCAACTTGGGGGCCACTAGGAGAACTGATGCTTTCTCTAACCAGACTTTTTGTACAAAAACGCTTTGGGCCACTCGTGGGCTGCTCTCAGCTCCCATGCATTTTTGTGCAGGGATGTCCAGCGATCCGACCAGGGTCCGCAAACTCCTCTACAGAGTTGGGTGCGTCTGTCATCACCATTTGACAGTTGTGTATCACTCCTATCCTTGCACCTTCGCTCAGGTGAGAGGCTGTCTCCACCAGCATAGAGCTTCCCAGAATAGTCAAGACACGGTCAGCCGACGGTATTTATAGTTTTTAACACAGCACCAATTGTACCGTGAACCTTTGTTGAACAGGGCCAGAAAGTTGCGACAGGTAGGCTTGCATTGTAAGGGAATCCAGCCGGAGACTCAAGTAGACCATACTTTACACTGGTATTAATTTGCTCTGGCATCATTGACGGTGAGACCCAGCCTCAATAGATGCTTCACCACGAATCGCTGGTTGGGCTACTGCTCCTTCCTGAGACTGGGGCAGATCAACCAGTCGTCCAGGTAATTCATCACCCTGATCACTTGCAGCTGCAAAGGAGCTAGGATGGTGTTCATGCACTTTGCAAACATGCAGAAGCCTAAGGAGAGGCTGAATCACAACACGGAATACTCAGGACGTTCCTCTGTAAGGCAAAGTTGAGATACTACATAAGATCTGCGTTCTTTCGGTCCAGTGTGATGAAACATTCTCCCAGCCGGACAGCCTGGCGAGTACAGCGACGCCAGTGTCTCGTTCTCTACCTGTCAAGATGCCTTGCATTCCCAATGGGACCGCTGCAACAATTCTTCAACCGCTGGTCCAAAGTAATGGTCAGGGGAGGTATTGGCTGCTTTTGAAGGAAGGAACCACCTTCCCAAGAGGCCGCGACATAAACAAATCATGGTCCTCCTCAGAAAAGCTGAAATCCAGTTCTGTAACACCCGGGACAACCACCGGCCACGTAAGTAGCTGATTTTGTTTTGTTTTTCCAGCTCACCGAGTATATGGGCTGAAACAAGCCGGCGTATGCAACTCAACAGCAGGGCACAGCAGAGCTGGGTCCTGATGGAGGAATCACACTTGTATTATTTTTTTTTTATTTCTAAACTGCAAGGAACTAAATATTTTAGCCGGATGCTTAGACCAAAATTCGTTAACGCTTTATTTCAAATGGACTTACATAGGAGAAATAACGCCTTCCTAACTTTCATAAGACTTTATTATATAGGCATATCACAAGGTATAGCTTTCTAAAACCCTTTTTTTCTTATTTTGCCATCTTAGCAATGGCTTTCTTACTGCCACTCCACCTGTCAAACCTGCAGCTCAAAGTCTTCTCTTCACAGTTGAAACTGAGACTTGCTTACTTCAACCAGTGTTAAGCTGTGCTTGAAGTTGTTGTCCTGTGAGCCACCTATTACGCAAGCTGTTGACTCTCAGAAACTTGTCTTCTGATTCTGTTGTGGCTTTGGGTCTGCCTTCCTGTCAGAGTTTCCTCCAGTTTCCAAGTGCCTTTTGATAGTGTAGGAAACTGTACTCACTGACACCTTGGCTTTCTTTGCAATTTCTCTAAAGGAAAGACCTACACTTTTAAGGGTTATAATGGTTTGTCTGTCTTCCTTTGTTAATTGCCTTTTTCTTGCCATTATGATAGCAATATACTACTTGCTGCAGTTTAATACTGTCCAAATAATGCTTAAGAGGGTGTAGCAACACAGTCTGTTCCAACACTGCTTTTACACAGACAGAGGGTTTGTAAGTAATCAACAAAAGTTGGGACACCTGTAGGAATTGTTAGCATCAACTTTCAAGGCTTAAATTACTTCCATTGCTGCAGAACAGCTGTAAGTTGTTAACCCATTACTTGTTCCCTGAAAAAAGGCATTTTTGTATAACTATGAAATGTACATTATTTTTCAGTTTTTGGTAACCTAAACTTTTTTTTTTTTTAACCTCTGGCAGTTTACCGCTTACCTTTGTACCATTTTAGGTTATTCACTGGACTTGAACTGTTTCAATTTCAATAAAAACTGGAAAAATGGGGGTGTTCTAAAACTTCTGACCGGTAATGTGTGTGTGTGTATGTATATCGATATATATATATATATATATATATATATATATATATATATATATATATATATATATACACACACACACACACACACACACACACACACACACAATTATTATCCTTGTAGTCAAATTGAGATTAAAACCTCTTTTATGCATGATACATAGCCAAGCAGGCAGCAGCAACAACAAGAACAAGTACACAATAAAATACAATTAAGACGCAGGGAAATCACATTTAAAACAATAATCAAAATACACAAAAGTACATAACTCAACTACTTAATACAATTACAACTATCAGTCATGAAATCATGCAGTTTACTGTTAAATTGCAATAATAATATCTGGGTCTGCAGCTTTAGTTTGGAGTGGAACTCATTCCAGGACCATGGAGCATAATAAGCAAAGGATCCTTCACCAGCCTCAGTATTTTAAAATGCAAAATAGAATGAGATCTGAGGCTATGGTTACTATGGGAAGCTATAAGGTATTCATTTAAATAAGTATATTAATATAATTTACATTGAATAGCCTTATATACCAGAATATACCAGTGCTTCAATCTGCATAAAGCCAAAGAAGTCCAGCCTACCAAATCGCATAATATACAATGATTAGTATTAAATCTTGTATTTGTATTGTACCTCAGTGCGAGTCCAGTTTACCTAAACTTGATGGTAATGCAAACCTATATACTACATCATCATAGTCAATTTGCGGCAAAAACATACAAGCAATAAGCCTCTTTTTTGTTTCCATAACATATATAACATGTTCATATCATAGTGACGTTTTTAGAGTATTCCCATGCCCAACAGACGAGCGTGGAAACATGCACACACTTCTGTCCAGCACACTGCCTTCCTTCTGTTTCTTTAATGCGGTCCTATTAGCATATGGTAATGCATCGGTAATTAGAAACATGAAATGCAAATATATTCTAGGTGGACATTCAATATTCACATAGCACAATCAAATTAGAATTGGGTGAAAGCCCTAATTCGTCTGAATATACCAATATCTGCGCGATAATTGCGATGCGCCAGTTCCAATTAACTGCGCACCGCTGGCTCACATAGTGTCGGAGTAACAGTCCACTCTGAAGTTGGGTACAATAGTACGGAATCCCAACCGCTCACACCGGATGGGTGGATCAGTTACGTATTTTATCACTGAGTATTGTATTGATATGATGGACAGCGGTAGTGTGTTTACATATACGGTTATATGTGTTCTTCACTGCTCCACAGGCATATCAGCATCCAAAGTGTACCATCAAAGTATAGAAATGAAGATTGAGAGAAGGATGAAAGGGGGGGTCCTGCCTGTCTTTGCTGTGTGTTGTCACACATCTGTAAATTAATTGTATAAATATGTCATACACCCATCTTGTGGCCTGTTGCTTTATTAATCTATTCCATAGATTGCTGTGTATTACGGGTGTAGGAGTGAGCAGCTGCACTTCGCAGAGACAATCACCATCAGGGCACTCTTGCTGTGAAAGGCATGCTTACGTTTTCCTAAAGCCAGACCGGTGATACGATCAACCAATCAAAGACCTGTATTTTCTCTGCTGCAGTCCATTCATAAGTTAGCTGAGGCGGGACAAACAGTTCTTTTAATTGTAATTTCTGGCCATTTATGCAGCTGTCCAGTCTGCTGAATGTCGATGTTGCTAATCATACAGAGACTCTTCATTTATTGAGTAATCATAGTAGGCTACAATTAACATTTTAGGGGCTTATTTAGAATTAATTATTATTCTTACAGAAAAAGAAAAAAAATATATCTTAACGAAAAAAATCCATTCCGGCGACACTCAAAACCTTACAAACTGGGCTTAATCATGATGTTCAAATGGGTGAGTAGAATGAATAACATAAAACATTTCTAAGTATTGTTTATATAAAAATGCTTGATTGATGTTTACTTTGCAGTTGAATGAACTTGTTACATTTACAAATCAGAGAGTGCGCTACCACAGTAGACTTTGTCACGGCACGACTTATATATATAAAAAAAAAAACAGACAGTATCCAAAGCCTTTTTTTAAAGCTAAGTAGGATCAGCTGGCCTTTAATGAAACCTATATAGTATTTTCTTTTGATACAATACTGTCCGTATTCAATAAAACAGTGGCGTTATCAGTACATTAGTTTGAAAACTTGGCACCTAGCTGTGGAGCCAATTGTGTATTTGAATGGTCTGTATGCATGTATGCAGGATATATTGTGTGGTCTCGTCTGCTGTCATATCAGTACATACAGTGGCAACACCAATGATAGCAGATTGTCGGGGTAATGCCATTATTAATGGTGACTGTCCATTATTCTGCATTCTTGCTTGGTTGTTGTGTGCAGTTGCTATATTGGTAGTGAATGTGCAGACGGTTTTACGAGGCACAAACAAGATTTGCGAATTGCTCAAAAAACTGTTATATTCCAATGTCTCGCAACTGCTTTGTGCCATTTTGGAATATCTCTCATTTTGTGCCAAAGCACTATTTTTTTTGCGAGGCACAAATTTAGCAAGGGGATTGTGCAAAGATCGGGCCCTACATCAGTGTAACATTTGCCATCGGTGTGCCAGTAATGCTAGCATAGAGCTAAGAAAATAAATCCAGTAAATCTTACTTATTATATGTTACAGTTATTTCTTAGGTCTCAAAAGTTCCTATATGAGAGATACTACAGTAATATGTTTTTTGTAGCAGTAAGTGAATAAAATGTATTTCCCTGAAACTACATTTCTTATTCAATCATACGGGACAGGGCTATGGGTCTGGGTAGAAAGACTTTATCAATGTATCTTGCATGTATGGCAGATTGGATCTTTGGTGACTGAGGTACTATTGAAATGTAATATTGCTAAAGGGGAAAAGGAGAAAAGGGGCTTTAACTTCTAACTTTTTTAACGGAATGGAGCTTCCACACTTTTCAATATATTGGAGTGTACTCTGGTTTAGACAAAGCTCTCGTTTGGTACCTCGGCATGTTATAAAAGTACCCTGCCTTTTCAATTTTGTGAGAAATAGTAATTGCCTCCCCTTTCTGACCATATTCAGCAGCCAATATGATCATAAAGGGGAGGCAACTTCAATTTGGTGGCTGATATGATGAGAAAGGGGAGGGAGAATAAGGCAGTATACATCAACATAAAACAATGTTCTCCATCGCTATGGCACTCGTTACCATATGTCAGTCTGACAGACGTTGTAACAAAGGGAATTCGTAAATGACTTACAACAAGAAATGAGACTTGAAACCAGGGTACACTTGTAACATGACGGGTATCAAACGATAGCTTGGTCTAAATTTGGGTACATTTTGAAAGTACCCCAGTCGACATAGATCCAGTCTGCACATGCATGAATTTGTTGAGGTGGTAGAAATATATACATATGGAAAAGAATCATCTTTTCACATTCATCTTTTTATATTACAATTTTCTGTTTGCAATTGTCAACAGTGCATCGCTTGTTTATTGATGGCAGTATGACTTTAGAACAAATAAAGCTGTAATTTTATTACCACCCCCTTTTGTGCATTGCACTGCATTACTAAC
This sequence comes from Polyodon spathula, assembly GCF_017654505.1. Classification (NCBI taxonomy): domain Eukaryota; kingdom Metazoa; phylum Chordata; class Actinopteri; order Acipenseriformes; family Polyodontidae; genus Polyodon; species Polyodon spathula. The sequence goes on from NC_054548.1 coordinate 28,275,943, forward strand.
AATTAGCTTGTGCCATCTGACAATAGGAAAAGATAACAGCCGTCCTATGTTGTCAGTGTTATTCTAACACCAAGTCATTTCCACCTCAAATTGTGCTGCATTTATTATACATTTACAGACTGGATTTCTATAGTGCTAAAAAAAAACAACACACTTTAGCATACTGAATACATGCAACAAATGTGTATAGGGTAATGTATGTGCATAAAAGAAAAATGTTCAAGATAGCTGAACACATATTATCAAATAATAACACTGTGCTAATGATAACCATGTATGGAAAAGATAGTATGTTTAAACTAAAATTAAGCAGTTGAATTCACAGCGTTATTCTCCAATATTTAATCTCTGCAGTGCAGCTTGAAACGGGTTGTCTAAGGTCTTTTATGATAAATTATATATATATATATATATATATATATATATATATATATATAAAAGCCACACATACACAAAAATATACTTGTGCACTGACCTAAATGAGCTAAAAACAAACAGAAGACACATCAGCCAGCATGTGCTAAACAAGAGGTATTGTAGGATTTATTTTTTAATCAGTGTGCATACCTTAATTTATGGATTTATCAATTAAACATTTAACTTTAAAGTTTGTAGTTCTTCCAAATGTATTGACTGCATACTGGATACTTGATTGTAATTAGGCAGTTTGGACAAGATTCATGTGTTTAGTGCTTGTTTGACAACTTTTGCATGGGTAGTCCCATGTAATTTATTGTGTAATGTATTGCCATGTTTACATGTCATTTTTATATCAAGCAAATTAAATTCTAATACATTTATAGTTACCTCTTTAGGTTTCTTGTCGTTAAAGTAAAAAAAAAAAAAAAAAAAAAAAAAAAAAAGCAATGTGCGTCATATTCTCACATGTAGCTTTGGCATAGATCTTTTGTGCTATAAATCACTGGGACCCTTTGCACAGCATGTCTCAGTTGCTAAGATAAACAGTTATTTAATGGACCCAGATTCAGTTACAATGAGTCTGCCCACTGATGATGTGCAAGAGAAACTAGGTTAGAAACCAAATGATATGTTAGCCTAAGTAAGTTCAGGAGGCGTGTAGCAAGGGGGTTTCCAATTTCCTCAATTAGTTCCTATTTACTATTTAAGCCCTGATCACTTGCACCTTTTGTTGTCTAGCATTTCGTTTTCCTCCTCGTCCCCTCCTCCACCTTCTCATACATGCCTTCGCATCGGGCGTCTCTGGCGGGCAAGTGATCTCACTTCCCTGACCTCAGGGCATGGCTTCAGCTAACCCTCGACCTTCAGGGGCGTTCTCACCATGTGAGTCAGAGCGGACCACCGGCCACACTCTGTTCTTTCGCAGCTCCTGCGCTTATCTTGTCTCAGTTCGGGACGTGGCTACTCATGCTCGAGTCCCATACTAACCTCTATGCCTTTATTCTTATCTCAGGTCCCAGGCAGCGTGAAGTCTCAGCCAATTGGGGGTCTAATGAGCACCCCTTTACAGAAGTCTAAGATGCTGGGTACCTCTCCCTTTCTATCTCCTTTCGTGTCCCAGTCTTCCGGGTGGCTCTACGAGTCTTAACCCTCATATATGTTTTCGGTTGCTAGGTCCGTCGATCCTGAGCGTGTCGGCATCGCCGCCCTCAGTCAATGACCACTTTTGTATCCCGTTTACGGTTGCTAGGCCTTCGGCCCTGAGCTCATGTCGGCATCGCCGCCCTCAGTCAGTGACCACTTCTGTTTCCTGTCTTTTGGTTGCTAGGTCCGTCAGCCTTGAGCTCGTATCGGCATCGCCGCCCTCAGTCAGTGACCACTTCTGTATCCTGTCTTCGGTTGCTAGGTCCTTCACCCCTGAGCTTGTGTCGGCATCGCCGCCCTCAGTCAGTGACCACTTTCTGTCCTAGCTTCCATGTCCAGCTTCGCTGGTCTGCTACTAGAGTGGGCCTCACCTGCTCTTCTATCCTAGGTCCGGTCCTTTCTAGACGGCACTCTGTCCTACTAACCGCCCCTTCTGCTTCTTCTGCCCTATCTCTATTCCTATCTCTACCCCCAGCTCACGCCTCGTGAAATGAAAATTAGTGAATTCAGACCCACACCTGTATTTTGGATGGAGGGAGTGCCTCCTAAAATTAACAATATAACAATCAAATGACTAGAACTTTCTCATTTGTCTCAACCGGGTCTGTATGAATGAAAAAATAAAAGTTATAGTCCTTCTCTTTCTGACTAGATAACCTGTAAAACTGATTGTAAATGACAACATGATTCCATGCATTTGCCATGCCTTGCACCTCCACTCACTATATAGGTTTCCAATATGCAGGTTTGAAAGCAATTGTTTTGGCTAACAATTAAAAAAAAAAAAAGATACATCTAGGTTAACCCTTTCAATGCCACTTGTGATTCCTATGTGTGTGGGAGTCAGCAATGTCTCACTCTGGCCTGTGTCTGGTCGAGTAACTATGCTATTTTAGTCCTTTCACTTAGAATTATGAATAACAGACATCAAGCTGTCTTCTTCGGTTGTACAGTAGGTGAAAACTTAAAAATGTGTAGCTGGTCAGTTTCGTGTGACCCATTCTGTTGTTTCCAAATTGTGGGCAAACCACAGGGTTGTACACTAGATGTCCTGGACAGGATTGTGGGAGGTCAACCATATCCTGCAGTGGCCAATATGTACTAAGCCCATGCCGAACAATAAAACTGGCAGCTCAGTTATTGGGTACCTGCTTTGTTCAGGGATGAAAAAATATTTGTATCTGTCCACTAATGATGAACATGTCTGAGTGAATAACATTGGTTCGGAGGTGACTAATTTATGGCGGGAGGGAGTCAACTGCATTGGAGGTCATAAGGATATTACAGATTTACACATCTATGGAACACAGACACAGTCCTGGACCCTGTAGGAAGACCATTTGCTAGTTCAGTTGTCACTAAGTTTGTAAAACATGTCGTCATACTGTCTCGATTGTCATGGATTATTTTAAACAAGAGGTTATAGAGGTTATAGACTGGCCAGAAATAAATCAAGACCTTAATCTCATAGAACTACTTTGGGATGTCCTGTTCATCAGCATTGTAACCCTTCACATGACATCATAGGGCTTGATGTTGCACTGACTTTAGAATGGGACAGGATCCCACAAGACATCACCTGCTTATTAAAACTGAGATTGGTCTGAAAAAGAAAAAAACAAAAGAAACCCAAAGAGAAGAAAATTAAAATATTAATAGCAGGGAAACCTTGAGCAGACCCCATACATGAATAGGAATCAGGCTGAGGGAGCAAGTGTAGGACGGGGACCCGGGCCATGCAGGTAGCGACAGTCGGGGTAACGCTGCTGAGTGCAGCACCTTTTCTTTGTAGATTTTGATTACTGTTTTATTTTCTCTTTTTGACTTTGCCTTTTTTATTTTTATTTCATAGCACTTGGGAAAGCTCCAGCAGGCCTGTTTACTTGTGGTATTCCTGTGGACCTATCCACTGCCGCTGGTATTCAGGCCATGGATAACAGCGCCCTCTGTGGGCTAAAATAAATCACTGGAAAAAAAGGAAATAAATAAAACTGGGCACCTGTGCGGTGTTTGCAAATACACTTTTGCACTGTCCCCGTGGGTGACTACCCACAAAATTTGTTCTAAACCACCTTTGTAAAATGCGTCTTTTATTCCTAATATAAAAATTACGAGTAATGCGTTCATTAATATTAAAATCCTTCACTACTTCTTTATTCTTTTATTTAATTACACACTGATATATAATATAATATATAGATATACTATATATATATATATATATATATATATATAATATATATATATATATATCATCTTTCCCTCCTATTTTCTCCTTAATTTTCATGCCTGTTTTAATGGATTTATTTGGGTTATTAAATGTTTGAATCCCTAATTCCAAGCCTCCTCTTCCTGAGGCCCCTCAGGCCCCTCTTTCCATAAATGTTCACCATAATTTCAAATAAGTCAGATACATTAAAAAAAAACCATAGGAGCTCATTTAAGGTGTCCTTATTTTAAATTAACTGGTGTTTTTTTATTATTATTTATTTATTTACAGGGCAAAAATTAATGGAACAGTAATAACGTGAACAGGTTTTCATATCCATTGATCATAAAAAGGGAAGTTTATTCTTAGCGTGTGGCTGGTACTGTCAAACTAGTCTGTTGTGCTGTTGAGCCCACATAGCAAGACTCAATAAGCAGACACTTGAGAGAAAACCCTGTGAAGTGGAACTGACAGTAATGGCGTGACACAAATCCGGTGGTATTACTTGAAGTCTCACATGGCCATAGTAAAGTCAACAAACTTAGACAAACTGAGATTCCCCTAGATAAACTGGAGGCATCAATGCTAGTCTGACGGTGTGTGCTCATCAAATAAGGTACTTCAACTAAGGGATAGGCTAAAGTTATCATACTGCAGTGCAAGATGAAAAGTAATTATAAAAAAATCAGTTATATGGTTTTACTACTTGTTGCTAGGCTGTATACACATTATCACATGCCTACAATCAGAGTTCTGCTTTTGTATTTGTGGAACAGCATTCTGACACTAATAGGGGTGGGATAATATGCATGAATACACTGTATACTGAAAAAGCTTTACAAAGTAATTGATCACACATTTATTTTATATCTGCAGAAAAGACATAAGAATAAACATTCTATGAGTTTTAAAAGGTGTACCCCTTCTCCACTGGCACACCCGACCCGTGAGTGCTTTGTATAGTATGGGTAAGGGTGGTTCTCCACTGGGTATTTGTCGAGCAAGAACCAAACCATGAAATGCCAGCCTCACAAGACATCTGAACCTGGCTCCGAGCCGGGCCCGGGGTGGGGTTAAGTATTTTCGCATTAACATTGCATCAGTCAGTACACTCCTGTGACAAGAAGGCTGTAGTGGTGACGTCAGACCCAAAAGAAACACACAGTACTGCGAGGTGAAATGTGAATTGCGCTGCTGCGCAGTTTAATAAATGTACAAAATAAAAGGTTTAAACAATAACAGCACATAGTACTTTAGTCCAAAATAAATAGACAAACAAACTATACTAACACTAAACAAAACAGACACTAACAAACAGGGTGAACGTTAAACAAACAATAATAAGCCAGCATATTTTCGCAATTGTTATTTTAGCTTTTTAAATCGTTTTTACCTCCTCTCCACAACCGTTCTCCACTCACCGAACACATAACCCCGAGCGAGTGAAACGTGCATCTATATATACTGTTGTGCTGGGATTCAATTACTAATTAATTATTCACTTGAATCCCAGCACATGAAGTAATTTGTTATATACTTTAAATGCATGTGAAGTGTTTGTACAATCCCCGTGCCTAAATACAACTATATATTTTAAATCACTTGTGATACACAGACCCATTTATATCTCATGCAGCAATATCTATACACCAATATTAACACTTCACATACAGCACATAACACATAAATACGCACAGAGGTGGGTACTTGGCCACAACTCAAAGACAAACAACAAACAACATTGCAGGCAGCGAGGGTGATGAGAGAAAAGTACAGCCTTGGGACGCTGAGGAAATGCAGGCTCTAGTTAATCTGGGGGCAGATAGAAGTGTTCAGAAAGATCTGGAGTCGTGCATGAGAAATGAGAAAGTTTATGCCCGAATTTCTGATGATTTGAAGCAAATGGACATAAACCGCGGGTACAGTACACTTAACTCACACACTCAAAAACACAATATTCTACCAGATTTCTCATCCTTGACCTTTATTATAGTAATAGAAAAAAATACAGTAAAACAAGATACAGCTGTACCAAACATACAACTACAGCTCTCATTGCGATTTTTATTTTTTTTTTATTTTTATTTTTTTTTAGCACCCTAACAAAAAATAACTCTAGAAAAAACAAAAACAAACAAACAAAAAAAAAAAAACAACCATCCTTAAACAGGAATATCTTTGGCAAATCATATTTTTAAAACCTTATTTTTTCCCCTTCAACAGAACAAATTAAACTTTATTAAATCGACAATCAGTAAAAATTGTGGATTATAAATAAATTCCTAAATATATTTACAAAAGATAGTGATACAAGATACAGCTGTACTGGTTTTGTTTGTTTATTTATTTATTTATTTCTTAGCAGACGCCCTTATCCAGGGCGACTTACAGTTGTATACAAAATAAAAAACATATCAAGAATTACAGTACAATTAAGAGCAAGATACAAAATACAATGACTTCAGTTCTAATAAGAGCACCATTTGTTTGCACATCTTTTGGCAGACTGAGTTAATTATAATAACACCTGCCTTTCGTTGCGTATGACTTCAGTAGTACGGCTCGGCTCTGTGGAAAAACAACCCAGGCTCTCCTTAACCGTACCGTGAGGGCTCGGTACGGCCCCGACGGAGCTCAGTTGTACAGTGGAAAAGAGGAAGTGCTTGTGAACTTGTGGGTTGCAGTGCATAGTGAAAGGGTAATGCAGGCAACTCCAGAGAAGGACAGACACAGAGTTCACAGTTCAAGTTCTTTTAATTACCTGACTAGTCTCCTTGACCGGTTTTAAATAATAAAGCTGGCTTTACCCAACAATGGGTATTGCCAGCGCCAAAACAAGGGGTTACAGTCCCGAAATAATAATTACAAAAGTACAGACACAACACAAACAGACACGTCTCCGGACAGTGCGTGCACTTAGTGCAGGTGCGGTGATGGAGACAGTGATGCTGGTTAAGTGCAGGTGTGGTGGAGTATGGGTGAATCGCTGGCCCAAGGCTGCAGCTCCCAGATCCATGCTTAACAGTCTGGCAAAAACAAAACACATACACAAGTTTAAACAAAACCAACACTTAACTAGCATTCCGAGCAGTCCTTGTTTCCTCCCATCAACCACAACAAAGTAACCAATCACAGTGTCACGCCCCCCTAAAGTGCCTTCAGCCCCTCCCCCACCGATAGCTAGTTCAATCACGTTTCCTCCAATACATGATTGAAACTTTGCTCACTCTACTAGGGCGATGACTCCTGGTACTGTGATGCCACCCTTTTCCTGAATGGCCGGTTTCTGACTGCCCCCTGAATTAACTGCCCAACCATTCAGTTCCTGTTGTACAGTGATCTCAAAAGTCGAGAGGGAGATACTTGATTCAGTTTCATTCACTCTGTCAGAGTGCTTCACTCAAAAGGTGACTGTGGATGTTCTGTGTAAGGAATCTGGTGTAACTCCATCTAGTGACATCATCCCTTGGCTCCACTTTTGAATTCATCATATTAAACTTTGAAGAAAGTGCTTAATTAACTTGATATGTTTTGCTTTAAGAATAATTTGCTGGTAGATTGTGACAGATTTAATTGAAAGTTTCATGCAGGGAGAGGTGGTAGCGGTGCTGAAAGTCCAAAAAGCCCTGTTTTGTTTGCAATTATTCTTGACCCTTGTTTATTCTCAGGCCCTTCATAGAAAAAAGAATAGTAATCTATCTAAAACTCACGGTGTATTATCATATATCACATAAATTCACTTAAGAACATAACAAAGTTTACAAACGAGAGGAGGACATTCGGCCTATCTTGCTCGTTTGGTTGTTAGTAGCTTATTGATCCTAGAATCTCATCAAGCAGCTTCCTGACGGATCCCTTAACTCAAACCTAATCTGAAGATCATCTGAAAACAAACGCAGTGATTACAGAGTATTGCAAATACAACACATCAATTAGCAACCTAAATATTCAACATTTGTTTAATTCTAACAAATAATAACATTAATAAAATAATCTGAATAGTGCAGTTGGTCCAGAATGCTGCTGCTGCTTGAATACTGACAAGTACAAAACAAACTGAACATATTACATTGTCTTAGAAACTTTGTATTGGATACCTTTCAAATATCAGGTTCTTTTTAAAATTCTTCTGTTGACCTTTAAGGCTGTCCCGGGAACTGGCCCTAAATATTTATTGGACCTGTTGCAATCCTACATTTCTAGGTGTCAGCTGCACTCTTCAAGCTCAGAGTGTTGGCTGTTCCCTTGACCAGATGTGTCACTCTGGGAGGGTGGAGTTTGTCCACTAGTGCTCCTGAACTTGGAACTCGTTGGCACTAGTTGTGTGAGGCTCTCATTCTCTTTGGAAATGTAAAGCATTGCTAAACCTGGGACCGAGACTATTTAACATCGGAACAGGCAAGCGCTTTTAAGCCCTTGTTTTAATGTGTACGGGACTGTGCAAAGCAACTGTTTTTCTTCTGTCTTCAACTACGCAGTTAGAAAACTGTGAATGGAGTCTTCTCTCCAAATAGCTGGGACCTCGCAAGAGTGGCAGAGACTGTTACATGGAAACAGGCAAGTGCAGCGCGCATGCATGATGTGCTAAGTGCAGAGCTTGTCTGTTCTCGTCCGTGCCTTGGTAGCAGTCTGATAAAACAAAAAAAAATATATAATAATATATATAATATATATATATATATATATATATATATATATATATATATATATATATATATATATATATATATATATATATATATTGTTTTGTAAGTACTAAGAAATGTCTAATATTAAACTTTTTTGTTATCTCATTTTATAATTTTTCATATTCAGGGCTCCTTTAAGCTGTTGTTACAAAATCTTCAAAGACTCAAATTGACTTAATATTTAGCAATAAGCCTGAAAGAATTATAAAATCATATAATCTTGTAACTGGGCTTTCTGATCATAACTTAACCCTTATCGCAAGAAAACTGACAAACTTTGGAAATGCACTTAAAAACTATTTATTGGAGTGAATTTATGGCATGTGACAATGTAGAATCATGTTGTGATACCTTCAATACAGACCCAAATTGACAAATACTCTACAAAGGTCAAAAACAAAACCGGGAAAAAAAAAAAAAACTGATCTACCATGGTTTACTGAGTCATTATGGTAATTGCTTAAAAAAAGGGATCAAGCTTTGAAGACATCGTTAAAAACTGGTAGAGGGAGTAATATAATGATATACAAAGGACTAAGAAATAAATAAGTTAATTAAGAAAAGCAAAGGCTAATTACTTTATGAACATCATAAATGAGGCAAATGCTAACAGCAACAATTTGGAAAAATCTTGAACGTATAACTGGAAATGACAAACAAATATAAAAGTGAAATTGAGCTGAAGTGACAAGGCACCTTGATAACTAATAACGAGATTATCACCTCCAATGTTTAATACTTTTTTCATAAATTCAGTGCAGGATCTGGTTCAGAAATTTGGTACAAGAAATTTGGATGTCACCCCATTTTTAACATTGCTGAAATCTCAGAGATAAATACTCGGTTCTCTAAAAAACTCAAAAGCTAAGGATGTTTATGGTTTAGATACCACTTTTTAAAAGAAACAGAGATATATTGACTAGTCCCATAACCCATCTATGTACTTTATCTATAAAATGGGATATTTCCTAGTGCTTGGAAGTCTGCAGGTTATTCCAGTATTCAGGGCTGATGACCATGACGAGGTCAGTAATTATAGACTTATCAGTCTACTGCCAGTAATCTCAAAAGTAGTGAAGGTGGTAGGAAAACAGCTTTTGGCACATCTGGATGCTAGTTCTTCTTTACACCCAAAACACTCCACAGAAACAGCTAACTTATTTTTTAGAAAGGATTAAATCTGAACTTGATAAAGGCAGTGTTGTTGGAGCTATATTTCTGGATCTGAAGAAAGCTTTCGATACGGTTAATCATACTGTTTTACTGTCTAAATTCAACCTGTCTGGTCAGGCACTGAAATGGATGGAGTCTTACTTGTCGGATAGAAAACAAAGTGTTAAAATAAGCAATAGTCAATCAACGTTTAAGAACTGTACTTTGGGGGTCCCACAGGGATCTATGTTGTGGCCTTTATGATTTAATCTCTACATTAATGATCTACCTTTGGTCTGTCCAGAAGACAATATACAAATGCATGCTGATGATACAGTGGTGTATGCAAGTGCTAAAACTAGTCAAGAAGCTGCTACAAAATTAACAGCTGTTATGGTAGAGCTGTCAAAGTGGCCTGATTACTCTTGCTTGAGTTTGAATGTGAGTAAAAACAGTGGGAATGTGTTTTTCTATTAGACAAAATATAACACAGACTCAGTTTACCATTTCTGTAAAGGGGGGAATGATTAGCACTGTCTCGGAATTTAAGTATTTGGGTATTACACTAGATTCGCTCCGTGGCTTTAGGAAACACATAAAAAGGTAATCAAAGCTGTGAAATTTAACCCAATTTTAGATACATTCGAAACTATTTACCAACTACTGCTGCTAAGATGTATTTGCACTGTATGATTTTATCCCATATGTCCTACTGTATAACTATATGATCACAGGCCGGGTCAACTATATTCCAGATAAAAAGCCAGTAAGATATCATCACTATCATAGTCTTAAGAAATATAACATGTCAAGTTTTGATAATTTTATAAATCTTTCCAATGCATGTCTGATTTTTAAGTCTCTACATGAACTGGCCCCTCAACCCCTAAGGGAATTTGTTCAGCCCTGCTCGATAAAAGCTGTTAGAGTCACTCGATCAACCACTGGAGGACACTGTGCAGTATCTCAAAGTCGAACCAAGTTTGCACAAACAGCTTGCTTAATCAAGGGTGCCATTTTCTGCAATACGCTACCAGACCATGAAAAACATATCAGACTACAAGAGTTTAAGAGAACTGAAAAAATGGTTGAAACAGTACCAGCTTTGTGACCAGGTCTAGGACTTGGGTGCGATGAATGTTTTAATCATGAATGTTTTTATTGCACATGGTCCTTTTTCATAGCTTTTGGTAAAAGGGAGTTTTTTTTTTTTTTTTTTTTTTTTTTTTTAATGTAAATAATTTTGTAAATCTTTTTTTTATTTCAGTTATGAAATTATACTTTCTATTTTTTCTGTAAAGAGATTTGGGCTGTCATTGCCATGAAAGGCGCTATATAAAAATACATGGATTGACTGATTGAAATATTGTAACCGGACCAAAACAATAGAAAATACATTCCAACAATGTAGAATTGCTGCACTATTCAGATTATCTTATTAGTGTTATTACATGTTAGAATTAAACAAATGTTTATGTATGTGTTGTGTTATTTTATTCTGAATACAGCAAAAATGATGGCACTCTATTGTGTACTGTGAAGCTAATGTGGTACTGTAGCTTTAGTTGGAAGACCGACGCACATTGTGACGTTGCTGCTCACTGCGTTTCGGATGATCTTCTTCGGATCAGGTTCAGGTTAAATTAATTTTCTGCATCGTGATGGGGTCATTCACAAGACAACCCCTCCCCGAGCACGACAAAATGAAAATTTGTAGAACTCGGAAATTAACTCCAACTTGATGTGGTTGACAGGATCTACATGGGGGTGTATTTCGGGTTGGGGTCCTTAATTATATTATATATATATATATATATATATATATATATATTGCTATATATATTATTATATATATATTATATATATATACGAGAACCTATATATAATCGCGAGTGCCCTATATTCGCTCAGATATAAGGCTTTCGGTTATAACGCGCTTCAGATATATCGCTCCTACTGCAGGCCCCCCAATTCCCTATACTAGTGATTCATACAATATTTCTACAGTAAATACAGCACCAGTGTTCAAACTGTAAACAACTTCAGTCTAACTTCTCTTTCTGTCTCTCGCTTTTGATACAGTATCTGAACTGAAGAAAAGCTGTGCTGGTACTTTATAACACAGACATCTTATTCAGCATTTGTTTTATAACTAAATAAATAGCTATAAGTGGTTTGAATTGCGTTGATTACATTGATGTTTTCTGTACAATATACACGACAAGTTTTGTGGACTCTGTAATACTGTAAATGTTTTCAGGATATACAGCAGTCAACAAATACACACGTTTTAAGTTACAAAAATTGACATGGTGAGAAGAGGAAATCAGTTACTTTCTTTAACCGTTTGAGCAGTACGAACTTACTGGTATGTTCACTGCTCCTTTGTCCCCAGAGAGTAGGAACGTACACCAGTACGTTTTGCATCTTTAAACTTGAATTACTGAGACTACAAAACCCATGATCACATAATACGGTAACACTAGGTTTCTGTAACACCTTTTACTGGTCCCTTGCACCCTCTGCCACATATTTACTGAATTACATATAATTATCCCAGTCACAAAAATGTCAACAATGTTTGTAAACCGGCAAAAATCACTCAGTGAAAAAGTATTAGTAATAATATTCAGATTCTAATTTAAAAACTACATACAATTCTTTCAATTAACCCTTTGAGTAGTGAGTTTTAGAATGTTTTGATGGGCCCACTGAAGTGTGTTTTATTTTTTATAATTTTTCATGTTTGCACTCCTCCCATTGACACATTTGTTAGTAGGCCTATTAGCAATTTATTACACAATGAAAATATGTAAACACTTATGTGGAAGGGGTGTGGGTAATTCACTGACAAGGAGACAGACAGGTGTATTTGGGAAACACCACACAGGTGCCCAGTTTTATTTTAGGCCGGCTCTTTTTCTTTCCTTGATTTTTTTTTTCTCCGGTAGAGGGCACTGTTGACCGTGGGCTGCCTATCAACGATGATAGACAGCACCACGGAAATACCACAGCTGGTACACGACCTGCAAATGCACTCGCAGGTGCTCAAGGAAATAATAATGAAAACAGAAGGCGAAAAGAACAAGGGAAAATAAAACAGTAATAAAACTACAAATAAAAGGTGCTGCACTCGGCAGCGTTATCCCGGTCGCCGCTACCCGCACGACCCGGATCACCGTCCTACTCTCTCGGCTATCTCGCCTGCTCTTTCACAATACGCCGGGGTCTGCCCAAGGGTTCCCCGCTCTCTCTCTCTGTCTCGCTGATTCCCGGTCCTGAATCAAAGTGTCCGCACCCTTAGCGCGTCTAAGTGGGCAGACCTGAGGAAACAACAGAGCGTTACTTTATAGGACCGACAATCACCCAAGACCCGCCTCTCGGCCATTCAGAGAGGGGGAAAGTCCACACTCACACTTTCCCACCTCCCTGTGTCACTGCCATGACTCACAGGCGGTTGTTGGGCGACTGCCGCCCTCTTCCTGCAGCCCGTGAACACGCCAGCAGAGTCAGCACAGATCTCTCCCTGTTACAACTTATTTAACGTAGGTCAGTGATCCTTGTCACGTTGTCTGTGCTTGGGCCACTCGTTGTCGATGGTAAACATTCTTCACTGATATTTTCACTATCATCTGATTCAGTAGAAGAATTTAAATAGGAATTCATTATAATTTCTAGTACTTCTTTCCCACAGAACATTTCTCTCAGTTTTTCAGACATTGTTGACATTTTGTGACTGGGTTTGTTATGTGTAATTCCGTAAATATCTGGTAGATGGCGCAAGAGACCACTACAAAGTGTTACAAACACCTATATTTGCTATATCAGATTGTCAGCAGTTTTGTAGACTCGGTAATTCAAGTTCAAAGTTCAAAATGTGCAGAACGTACCGGTACGTTCGTACTCCCTGGCGACCATTAATTCAATGACGTACCGGTACGTTTGTACTACTCAAAGTGTTAATCAGATGTCAGCGAGTGTGTCAGTGAAGACATAAGTGAAGAATATTTAGACACTCTCACTCCCTCTGCCCCACAACGTGTTAACCCGGATATCATTTATTCATGTCTCTCTCTTTTGCTCTCTCTCTAGTTAAGCCTTTTTTTTTGTTTGTTTGAACGTGTTGTTGTGGTTGTTCCACCCTGTTGCTTATTGTTTATTGCCTGCATGTTATTTTTTAGTCAAAACCTTTCCTTATGACAAAATAAAAAAATATGTTTGTTATTTATTTACTGTAAAAATTATTAAAAATAATCAAGCACCTGCAGTAGACAGAAAAAAAAAAAAATCACTCCCGTAGGATCGGCAGTGCATTTTAGAACTCGCTACTCAAAGGGTTAATTTGGACATGTGGGTCTTAAGACATGTGAACAGACAAAACATGATAAAGACACAGCTACTACACACAAAACAAATAATCATGAGGTCATGAGGCTGTGAGAAGACGTGCATCTGAAAATGTTTTGACTGAAACATTAGGTCCAACACCGCACGCAAAACGCAACATTGATATCCCACTCCGTGCATTCCTGTTACTGATCGATATGCTAATGCGACTGCACATTCAACGCTGTACAGTAGTAGAGGCACATCGGGTAAAAAAAAAAAAAAAAAAAAAAAAAAAAAAAGATTCCTGGACATTGTCTGTGTGCGTTCAGGGGCAAAAACCAATACTTGCAGAGCTAGTTGTCAACACAGTGGGGGATTTCGTTTTCTCTGTCTAGAAATCGCTTCTGTGAAATTCTCAGATTAATCAGTTTTGATCTGAGAGCAACAAGGAGTACGCGACTTGAGACAAATAAATTCGCCCTGGCTTCCAAAGTCTGGAATGGCTTTATTGAAAACAGCTTTGCCTGCTACAAGCCAGGAGCTAAAATCACAGTGGATGAGCAGCTGTTTCCCATGAAAGCATGGTGTCGCTGGATACAGTACATGTACAACGAACCAGACAATTTCTGAATACAATTCTGGCTGGCAGTTGACATTGACATTCTAAGTACCTGGTGAATGGGTTCCCTTACCAGGGAAAGGATGAAATATGTCCTGCTGTCAGAGACTGGGAGACAGTGTTGTGCTCAAAATTACAGAGCCATACTTAGGGAAGGGAATTTCTTCACTTCACTATATTTGGCCAGGGAGTTGAAGGAAAAAACAACTCTTGTAGGAACTGTGAACAAGGTGAGACACGAGCTACCACCATCTGCTTAAGCCTTGACTGGACCTCTGTACTCCACTGCACTGCTCAGGCTGTGCCACCCTGAGTGTGTACAGGTACAAGAAACAAAAAAAATGTGCTGATCCTCAGCTCTTTACACAGCACAACGGGACCAAAGGAAAAAAGAAGCCAGAGACTGCTGAATGCTACAATGCCACCAAGTATTGAGTGGACATATTGGACCAGATGGCACAACAGTACTCTGTCAAAGGTAGTTCTTGCAGATGGACTGTGGCTGTTTTTTTTTTACAATGTTTTGGACCTGGCAGCCATACATGCCTATGTTTTGTACAGGAAATGCACCGGTATTAACATCAGCAGGAGGGAATTCATTTTACACCTAGCCAGGGAGCTTCGGCTGAAACATCTGGATCAGAAACGGGGAAAAAAGTTTGTAAATGCCCCGCAACCTTCATCCAGTGCTTCACCTGCTGGCACAAGCAAGAGGAAAAGGTGCCAGATAGCAAAGTGCAACGACAATAAAACTGTGGATGTCTGCGTCCATTGTCAATAGGCAGTTTGTGGTAAATACACAAGAAAAATTGAAAAGCGTTTTTTTCTGTGTGGACTGTTTAACTGAGCTAAGCCGCCAGGTCGAACACTTAAGAAATAACACAGAAGATCCATTGAACAATGTTTTGCACAAAGCGTTTTCTCTTTCAATACCAGAAGTTTGTGTTATATTTACTTTATGTTATTTACAAAAATAAATAACTTGTTTTTATAATGTTCTATATTTTATATATTATTATTTATATTACTTTTGAAAATAACATTTTATATTTATTTTTAAATATGGTGTTTGTTCTACTGCAATGTTAGATATGAAGTTCATGAATAAAACTTTTGACTTGTATCTGGTAGTTTGTCTTTCATTTTCATAACGAAGCAGTTTAGAAATGTATGGGTCAAAGATACCCACTTGGCTGTTCTAGGTAGTTTGAAAAACCGGGTGTTTTAGTGTTAAGGCATGGCTGAACTGGGTTTCCTATACCTGAAACATTGCTCCTGGGGACTTACTGCTGCAGCAGCCTGTAAGCTGCTCATCAGAAATCCTATAGGTCCACTTTTAACGTCCTCGGCACTCGTCTCAGATATGAACTCAGGACTGGTATCAGACATGTTTATATTTTACCATTTTTTAATAGGATATATATATATATATATATATATATATATATATATATATATATATATATATATATATATATATATATATATATACACACACACCCGAGATATATTTATTTGATTCAATAGCTCAATCACAAGTGCTGCACAAATCACCACCACTAAGGAGACAAGGCCCCTAGTTCTCCTCCCCATACCCCATGGTGTCAGCTAGAAATTCAGTGTTTGTAGTCTATATTATAAACAGGATGATTCCTGTACATTTCACAATAATATTTACACCTCTTATGAAGAAAAGTCTGATTTGTAGCCAGTTGACATTTTTTGAAAAGCCTGGCCACAATATTGTACACTTCTCTAAACTAGCTTCCTTCTTCATTTTTGATTTACTTTCTGTGCTATATACACTATGAAAAGACCAATACATATTGAGAGGAACAGTAGTTCCTCATACAAGTTAGAAAAACATCACTCTAGACCCGTCTCCATGCAACCAAGAAGGATGCACTGAAAGTGCATGCAGCTCGTCCACACATTTTACTGACGCAATGACCAGCAAACATGCAGTCTCTACAGACATAAGCTTCAGATCCACAGTGTGGAGTGACTCAAAGGGAGCTTTTGTAAGGGCTTCCAGCACCACATCAAGGTCCCATGACGGGAGGCTAAATGTCCTGGGAGGACGCAGCCTCCTCGCACCCTTAATAAATTGGGATGCCAGGAAATGGTTCCTAGGCGATAATCCATCTATGAGTATGTGACAAGCAGATATCTAAGATAACTGCCATGGGGCAGGTAACTGGGTTCTGGCCCTGAGCCCAGACACCAGTCCTGAAATAACTGGCACTTATAGGCGTATTGTGACCTGGTAGAGGAAGCTCTAGTGCTCTGAATAGTTGTAATAAATGCCAATGACAGTCCTAGAGCTGACAGGCGTTCCCGTTCAGGGGCCAGACCCATAGCTGCATCAGCTAGGGGTTCGGGTGCCACAGATTGCCCTGAGGCTGAGAAAGGAGATCCGCCCACAGGGAGATCTGCCTCGGCTGGTCGTGCAGGAGTTGCACTAGGGTTGAAAACCAGGTCCTTTGGGGGCCACGAAGAGCTACCAGAAGCACTGTAGCTTTCTCTACTCTGACCTTCTCTAGGAAGTCGGGAAGCAGTGCTGATGTCTGGAGCAGGCTAAGGTCTAGTAAAGACCGCTGCTGTGCTTAAGGTAGGTCCAAGGCCAACACACACACCTTGTGTTTCTTGCCTGAAAAGAAAGAAAAACAAAAAGTTAATTACAAGTAAATATCACAATAATTAACAGCAATAATAATAGCAAGAGAGAAAGAGTCAGCAAGCTGAAAAGAGCAAATTGCTCGATAGTAAGTGACTTAGCTGAGTGCTTAAGGGGCAGTCGAATACGAGAGCTAAAAGCGGGCGCCAATACCAACTGAGCCCGGTGATTTTGCGGCCCACGCTCAGTGAACGGAAAACTAGAGATTCAGTGATAAACCCGGGGTAGGGGCAACCGCCAGCTTCCTGTGCACAATTAAGGCATGCGAGGGTACAAGCACTGAATTAAATAAATTAAGAGTGTTGTAAGAACAATGATATAGTTACATTGAATCCCAATCAAAGGCTGAACGCAAAAGAGGCTGAGCTTACGCTCTGCATAGTTATTCAGCACCTGAGGGGCGGGGAGCTGACATCAGAGCTGCGTAGGCCGAAAGGCAGCTTTTATTAAGCTCAGCATAATCTTATCACCTGAAAGCGATACCCATTAGTTGATGGCTATTTTCAAATTGAAAGAGAACAATGTTTTTTCAACATTAAAATGTGTTAGTATACTACATTTTAGCACTGACATGCATATGTACTTTTTTAACCATTCATAACATTGTAGTTGTGTACCTAAATAAATATGACTATATCAATACCTACTAAAACAGACATATCGTTTTCACCACTCATGGGTGTACATTTGCAACTAAAAGGATACAATGATTACACTTTCAATACTGTCCAAAAGTCCCTTCTACCATTATTTTACTTTCAAATCCTTTTACTTTTCAAATAGCTTTTCTCCTATTACTCTCGTCTCGTCTGTCTATTTACCATACACATTCTCAAATAACTTCCCCTCGCTTTATTCATTATTTGATGAAGTAAAAAAAAAAAGTGATATCTAACAAAAATGTCAATGTAAAAAAGTTAGAAAAACACAATAGTCGTTTAAAGTGGTGAAATCAAACACAAAGCCCAAGTTAGGAGAAGCAACTGGGGCAACCTTATCAAGCATCAAGCAATTAGGCACAATTGGATAGGTGCTTGGGCCCAACATTCACACAATTGTTGGCGGGGGATGCTCTGTGTTGGAGGGAGGCCACACATAGGTTGACGTTGCAGTGCTGGGTCCCTGGGTAGTGGGGGTGAAACGCTGTGGTCGTGGTCCCGCCAATCATAGTTTGTTAGAGGCAGGAGCAGGTGTGGTAACTACTGGAGGGGTAGGAAGTGCATCCTCGAACCCTTCAGCCAATTGGACTGCCGCACATGGTCAACCAGCTGTTGCGCCACCACACAAGGTCACAGTCCTGCGGGTCACTGGTATTCCCGGAACAGGAGACTGTGCGTCTTCTCCGTGATGTCTAGTCGCTGGAGAATTATCTGCTTCACCTGGTCTTAACTGAAGATGTCTTCATCAGTCAAGGCTTGGTAGGCTCCCTGGGCTTCCCCAATTAAATTGGGCCCCAAGTGGATAGCCCACCAATCCCGAGGCCACTGAACTGAAGTTGCCTGCCTCGCAAAGGCTACTAAATAAGCCTTGGGATCATCCTCCAGCGACATCTTCACCACCCTTATCTTCGGTACTGGCGCCGCTGGTTTAGTAGCTGGTTTTCTCTCCCGATTAGCTTCCAAGAACACGGCGTGCATCCCCTCCTGGTGTCTTCACTCCTGTTCCTCAAACATTGCTCCCAACGCAGCTACGTCCATCCTAAATCCCGCTTCTGACATCAACTGTGACAGATGTAAGTGGTGTGATGACTAGAATGATTGTCCAAACTGTTATTTCTCCCAAAATGTCTTTGTGTTTTAATAATACAACAAAAAGAGAACCACTCCTCTACCAGCAATGGTATCGGTGGGAACATGACTGGTTTGCAAACCAAATCAAAAAAGTACATTCCTTTATAAATCCCCAATCCACAGTCCTGGGCACAAAAATGTGGGGGGGGGGGGGGGGGGGGGGGGGGGGGGGGGGGGGGGGCTGGTGTCTTGAGGTGAAGGTAGTGCTCTGGTAAAGTGGGCTGGCTCCGTGGCTGCAGTCTATAAAGACACGAAACACACACAAGAAAGCATGTAACAAACAAAACCCACTCCGGTTGGTAGTTGGTTTTCTCAGCGCAAGGCAATGTACTAACGTAGCTGCTTCCCCTTTGTACCCACAACCTCCTCCTTGCAATCAACCCGTTGCCATTGTTTCTTCAATAGAGAGCCATCCTGCAGCTGATTGCAATAGAGTCATTCCGGGTACTTGCAACTACACGCTCCGTCTAAATATGGTCAACTTCCGGTTTCATAAAAACATAAGAAAGTTTACAAACTAGAGGAGGCCATTTGGCCCATGTTGCTCGTTTGGTTGTTAGTAGCTTATTGATCCCAGAATCTCATCAAGCAGCTTCTTGAAGGATCCCAGCGTGTCAGCTTCAACAACATTACTGGGGAGTTGATTCCAGACCCTCAAGATTCTCTGTGTAAAAAAGGGCCTCCTATTATCTGTTCTGAATGCCCCTTTGTCTAATCTCCATTTATGACCCCTGGTCCTTGTATCTTTTTTCAGGTCGAAAAAGTCCCTTCGGTCGACATTGTCAATACCTTTTAGAATTACAATACAATATTCAAGATGAGGTCTTACTAATGCATTGTACAGTTTTAACATTACTTCCCTTGATTTAAATTTAACACTTTTCATAATGTAACTGAGCATCTTGTTGGCCTTTTTTATAGCTTCCCCACATTGTCTAGATGAAGACATTTCTGAGTCAACAAAAACTCCTAGGTCTTTTTCATAGATTGCTTCTCCAATTTCAGTATTTCCCATATGATATTTATAATGCACATTTTTATTTCCTGCATGCAGTACCTTACAATTTTCTCTATTAAATGTCATTTGCCATGTGTCTGCCCAGTTCTGAATCTTGTCTAGATCATTTTGAATGACCTTTGCTGCTGCAACAGTATTTGCCGCCACTCCTATTTTTGTGTCGACTGCAAATTTAACAAGTTTGCTTACTATACCAGAATCTAAATCATTAATGTAGATTAGGAATAGCAGAGGACCAAATACTGATCCCTGTGGTGCTCCACTGGTTACCACACTGCATTCTGAGGTTTCTCCTCTAATCAGTACTTTCTGTTTTCTACATGTTAACCACTCCCTAATCCATGTACATGCGTTTCTTTGAATCCCTACTGTGTTCAGTTTGAGAATTAATCTTTTATTTCCACCTACCGTCCAGGTGGCCCATTGATGAGGCAGCGTAGCACTATCCTTACACAGTGCCCTTACTAATCGGGAGGGAGATTTACAACATTGATCCTTTCTCTCTATCACACTGCCCCATCAACTGTCACTTCCAAAACACTTACCTTGCATTCTCATTATCCCTTGCACTCATTACCATTATTGGTCTTGTTCATCATCTTCATTGTTGGAAACATATTGTTTCATGCCCTTTCAGGTATTCTTGTATGTATGGGCTGAACGTCTATCCATGTGTGCCCTGATCTACCTGTGTCTTCCCAAAGCATACTTGTCTGCAACTGTGATGACACCTCTCCCATATCCTGTCTGTCTTTCTCTCTGTAGTAGTGCAAGAACACTTCAGTCTGTGTTGAGCATTTTCCTTGGCACATATGTGTCTCAGCATGTCTATTCTGGTTACAACCCAACTGATAAGGAAAAGAGTATTTCAATGTCAAGATTTAAAAAAAAAAGAAACCAAGTTAGAAGCGACAATTGTGTGAATGTTGGGCCGCAAATGTGCCTATTTGCTTTATGCTTGACAAGGATGCCCCTATTGCTTCTCCTAACTTGGGCTTTTGTGTTTGACATCACCACTTTAAACAGGTGTTGCATTTTTCCAACTTGTTTTTTCACATTGCCATTATTGTTAGAGATAAAAGGAGATGGCACAAAACTGTGGAATACAATTGTTACAAGGACTGTCCACAGATACTTACTTATTTGAAGAAGAATCCAAAGGGGAAAATTTCCCAAACTAACTTATTTTTCCAGTCCTTGTTATATTGTTTTGATTTTTATTAGTGAATAGAATACTGAGGGCTCAAGAAAAGAGTTTAGTTAATACCCGAATTGGGTTTAGTTTTCTTTTCATTATTTTTATATATTTTCAGTGTTTGCGCCATTTGTTTATTTATTGTGAATAAACATTCCTTTTTGGTTTAATCGAATTACAGTAATCAGGTGCCATTTGTGCAAGGATTGGTCAGAATACCCCAATTATTTATTTGAGCATCCACCCATATATATATATATATATATATATATATATATATATATATATATATATATATATATATATATATATATATATATATATATATATATATATATATATATATATACACACACACACACACACACACACACACACACACACACACACACAGCCTTGCAAAAGTATTCAGACCCCTGACCAATTCTCTCATATTATTGAATTACAAATGGTACATTGAAATTTCGTTCTGTTCGATATTTTTTTTTTAAAACACTTAAACTCAAAATCAATTATTGTAAGGTGACATTGGTTTTATGTCGGGAAATATTTTTAAGAAAAATAAAAAACTGAAATATCTTGCTTGCATAAATATTCAACCCCCACACATTAATATTTGGTAGAGCCACCTTTCGCTGCAATAACAGCTTTAAGTCTTTTGGGGTAAGAATGTACAGCTTTGCACACAGTGTCGGAGTGATTTTGGCCCATTCTTCTTGGCAGATTTGCTCCAGGTTGTTCGGGTTGGTTGGACGACGCTTGTGGACCGCAATTTTCAAATAGTTCCATAGATTCTCAATGGGATTGAGATCAGGACTTTGACTGGGCCACTGTAGGACATTCACCTTTTTGTTCTTGAGCCACTCCAATGTTGCTTTGGCCTTGTGCTTGGGATCACTGTCCTGCTGAAAGATGAATTTCCTCCCAAGCTTCAGTTTTTTAGCGGACTAAAGCAGATTCTCTTGCAGTATTTTCCTGTATTTTACTCCATCCAGTCTACCTTCAATTGTAACAAGATGCCCAGTCCCTGCTGATGAAAAGCATTCCCACAGCACGATGCTGCCACCACCATACTTCACTGTAGGGATGTTGTTTCTTGAGGCATGGGCAGAGTTAGGTTTGCGCCACACATAGCGCTTTGAGTTTTGGCCAAAAAGCTCTAACTTGGTCTCATCTGACCACAAAACCTTTTCCCACATCGCGGCTGGGTCACTCATGCTTTCTGGCAAACTCCAGACATGCTTTCAGATGGTACTTTTTGAGTAACGGCTTCTTTCTTGCCACCCTCCCATACAAGCCAGTGTTATGCAGAGCTCTTGATATGGTTGACTGGTGCACTATTACTCCACTCCCAGCTACTGAACTCTGTAGCTCTTTCAAAGTGATTGTTGGCCTCTCTGTGGCTTCTCTCACAAGTCTCACTGGGATATCCAAACACTTGGTTATTATTTTGTACCCTTTGTAATCTATGCATTTGTACTACTTTATCTCTAACTTCTGTAGAATGCTCTTTGGTCGTCATTTTCCTTTGGATTCACAGCCTTACCAATGATCCTTCAACAGTGGGGTTTTTATCCAGAAAATGGGACAGCAACTTTAATGGTTCACAGGTGGAGGCCAATAGTAAGGTAATTGTGTCCTCGTTAGGGCAATTTCTTTCATCGGTGCAAACTGGGAGCTTCCACAGAACAGGGGTTGAATACTTATGCAAACAAGATATTGCAGTTTTTTTATTTTTCTTAAAAATATTTCCCAACATAAAAACCAATGTCCCTTACAATAATTGATTTTGAGTTTAAGTGTTTTAAAAAAAATATCGAACGGAATGAAATTTCAATGTACCATTTGTAATTCAGTAATATGAGAGAAATGGTCAAGGGTCTGAATACTTTTGCAAGGCACTGTGTGTGTGTGTTTATATTTGTGTATATATATATGTGTGTGTGTGTGTGTGGAGAAGTTCATGATCCTAAATTATTATTGTTACAAACTGTTACCCTGATTTATTACAACACTTCCATGCCAGACTTAGTCTATAAATCCTTGGGTGTGATTATGTTCTATGACTAATTCAACTGGTATCAAATGTCAGAATAATTTCTCCATCCCTCTTCTTTGAATTTATCTTCATTCTTTTACGGATAATCCAGCCAGTTTAAAGGACCAAAGACAACATCATGATGTGATAACAAGGTTCAATACAACATAATTGAGGCCATTATCATCCAGCTTTGGAAATTTCCGACCAGTTTCAGATAATCAGTGTGAATAAAAATGCACAATTCACATTTACAACAGTTGTCTTGTCTGGGAAGGACAGAAATTAGGGTTCTGAAATTGGATGAACTGGTGCTGACAATGGAAAACTAATGAACAACTGAAATGTTCCACCAAACACCCACATTGCAAGTGATCAAAACATCACAGTACACTCTCATCCCTCAGTAAGTCCCTTGGGAAACAGAGACTATTCCCTGGCAATCAAACACAACTGATACATGATAGACATTTACCTCTGAAGTGGTTTCCTAAACCTAGACATTACAGTTTTGCAGAGGGCAAAGGGCGAGCCACAACCACACTATTATGTGGTGGAAGAAAATGGTCTACCTTCTTTGTTCCCAGCACAGTAAATGCATCCTATTTCTATACCTGTCTATTTACTTATAACTTCTCAGTTACAAACATTTTGTCTTAAAGTTTGTAGGGTATTTTTTTTTTTTTTTTTTTTTTTTTAAGATGAAACAAAGCATTTATAAAAATCTGTAACATAGCAAAAGTTGTCATCCTATTGATTTTAATTGGAGATCTGACATTCAATGCACTGATAAGGGTCTGGGGAAAGCTTCATCTCTATTACTACTTAAAGCACTGATATTAGCATCTTTTAACCAAAAAATGTATCTTAAATATATTAAGTGAAGCTTTAATCTGTGTATTTTAATAACATGTATTTACATTTAATTGGGAACCTTCGATTCTGCTTTTTTTAATTGAAATACATATCTGTGTAGGACTTTCATTTTTCCCCCCCAGACAACTACAATTAAATATTAAAATATACTTCATAGTGCTAATGACGAATTGAAGTTAATACCTAGGAGAATGTAGCCCTCCATGTTGAATTAAATTACATTGGAAGATACATATTCCATTCTTATAGTTTAACTGATAAGAGCTCAGCATTGCATGTTTATAATAAAAGTAACATTTGCTGTTCCAATGACAGTTTTACTGCAGATGAGAAAAGTCACTGGTTAATTTATTAAAATGGTTATTTATTTTGCATAAAGTACTTTATTGTGCAATGTATTTCATTAGTAACTAGTATCCCATTGCTGCTGGTGCATGAATTGTAAACAGATTATTCACATTTCCATTACTAAGCAACACTTTGTTTTATGGGTGAGTGGACCACAATTGACACTGAATTTTAGTAATTCTGCTTGTGTGGAAATGACTTTCCTCAAAGAGCTTAATGGAAATTAAGTTCTGTTTATGGCTTTGGATCATGGGTTTATAAATAAACATATACATTCTATTGTTTTGTAGTCCAATGTGTTTAATTTTAAAAATGTTCTGACAAGCTAAGCCAATTACAATATTCTGTATTATACAGATAAAACAATCAAGGAGTTAAAATCCTACGGAAATCAATATGAGACAATTGAAAGATTTAAAGCAAAACCCTTAATTCTGCAGGACACTAAGATTCTGCAGCTAATTCTGCAACAGAAATGCACTACTTGAATGTAGTTTCCTGACACAGCCTAGAAATAAGGATATGCATGTTCAAAAATAGTTAATTTATAAACTGTACATACATTTAAAATGCTGTAAAACACACATACCCCTTTTTCATTCAGATCCTACATTTTTTTCTCATCAAGTTCCATACACTAATGTTCAGTATCTGTGGCAATGGCAATCTGACTGCACAGTAATTAACGGTGGCTGCTGGATGTATGGGTTTGGTGTTGTCAGCAGAGCATTGGAATACAGATCCATGCCATGTACATGTTTAACAATGCAAGGATGTACCTATTAAACAGGGGTCCAAAGACAGAACAATGATAAGAGTAGTAGAATTGCCTTCAGATGCTATATGTTTGCTGTGTCAACCCCAAAAACCACTATAAAAAAGCTTAAAAATGTATTTTCATATAAGATGGTACTCTAAGGAAGACAAATCTTTTTTTTTTTTTGGTTGTTTTTGCTTTCATAGATATAATTCTTCCAGCCAACGAGACAAATTACTTTCTCTCCAATATCTTTAATTATTTTTTGCCTAGCAGTGGATTTTAATTATTTTTTTTTGCCTAGCAGTGGATTCCTGTGAGTGCATTGTATTTCACACACAACTTTTTTGGTGGAATGAATCTGAAAGATACATGCTGTCACATCATGTACAGTATCCCTGATTCTGTAAGGACAAACTAGGTAATAGAAGTATCTCAATATATATATATACTAATAGATATATAGATATATATATATATATAGATATAATATAATATATATATATATATATATATATATATATATATATATATCCTCAGGACCTCACTACACAGAATATATTTAACTTTATGTCTTGTCAATATGCATGGCTAAACCATGAAGGGCAATAACTACTATGTTATTTTTGATGCATTCTGCACACCACGTGAGGTATAGAATAAAATGTGTTCAGATTCAAAGGTGCGCAGCGTGCTGTTATTGGTGCATCTGGTTGTGGTTCTACCTCCCCAATAAATTAGGAACCAAAGCAGAAGCATAATGACAGCAATTTGTGAAGATTATAAATGAGCAGTCTCCCCCTGACCTTCACTTGCATGCCCTCTGATGGATGTTGTTTAATATATGTAAAGCTCTGTGATCTCATATTGTGATCCTTACACATAAGCTGAGCAAAGTCATTTGAAAAGTAATGGTCTTCTAGAACTAATTATAAAATGTGGGACACAGCATTATAATATAAAATAGCTCAATCAGTGTAATAATTAATTTATAACAAAACCGCCCATCGTGACAGAAGCCCCAGACTGGGAAGCCACCTTAACCAAACAAGCATTAGTAATTATTTCAGTGGATTCAAGGCAGTGGGTGCTGTTTAGATAACTAAAATCTTCAAAACATTAAAATAATCTGTTATGGCATTTGAGATTAGATTTTAACTGTGTATATGAATCTATTTACAGTTGACTCATTCAGGTTGCAAGAATAACTTAGTATGTACTGTATACAGTACACAGTGGCATGTAAAGTATGCTTGAATGTTCAATCTGTATTTTAATATACTACTACTGTACTCTTTATTAGGATTATATCCAGTTGCTGTCCTGAAGTGGATTTTAAGCACATTAAGTGTCACTGCCTTATTGTGTAGATACAGTGGCTTGCAAAAGTATTGACCCCCCTTGGCATTTTCCCTATTTTGTTGCCTTACAACCTGGAATTAAAATGGATTTTTATTTGGATTTCATGTAATGGACATACACAAAATAGTCCAATTTGGTGAGTGAAATGAAAAAATAACTTGTTTAAAAAAAATTATAAAAAATAAATAACGGAAAAGTGGTGCGTGCATATGTATTCACCCCCTTTGCTATTAAGCCTCTAAATAAGATCTGGTGCAACCAATTACCTTCAGAAGTCACATAATTAGTTAAATAAAGTCCACCTGTGTGCAATCTAAGTGTCACATGATCTCAGTATATATACACCTGTTCTGAAAGGCCCCAGAGTCTGCAGCACCACGAAGCAAGGGGCACCACCAAGCCAGCGGCACCATGAAGACCTAGGAGCTCCTAAACAGGTCAGGGACAAAGTTGTGGAGAAGTACAGATCAGGGTTGGGTTATAAAAAAAATCCGAAACTTTGAACATCCCACGGAGCATCATTAAAGCCATTATTAAAAAATGGAAAAAATATGGCACCACAACAAACCTGGCAAGAGAGGGCCGCCCACCAAAACTCACGGACCAGGCAAGGAGGGCATTAATCAGAGAGGCAACAAAGAGACCAAAGATAACCCTGAAGGAGCTGCAAAGCTCCACAGCGGAGATTGGAGTATCTGTCCATAGGACCACTTTAAGCCGTACACTCCACAGAGCTGGGCTTTACGGAAGAATGGCCAGAAAAAAGCCATTGCTTAAAGAAAAAAATAAGCAAACACGTTTGGTGTTCGCCAAAAGGCATATGGGAGACTCCCCAAACATATGGAAGAAGGTACTCTGGTCAGGTGAGACTAAAATTGAGCTTTTTGGCCATCAAGGAAAACGCTATGTCTGGCACAAACCCAGCACCTCTCATCACCCGAGAACACCATCCCCACAGTGAAGCATGGTGGTGGCAGCATCATGCTGTGGGGATGTTGTTCATCTGCAGGGACTGGGAAACTGGTCAGGATTGAAGGAATGATGGATGGCGCTAAATACAGGGAAATTCTTGAGGGAAACCTGTTTCAGTCTTCCAGAGATTTGAGACTGGGACGGAGGTTCACCTTCCAGCAGGACAATGACCCTAAGCATACTGCTAAAGCAACGCTCAAGTGGTTTAAGGGGAAACATTTAAATGTCTTAGAATGGCCTAGTCAAAGCCCAGACCTCAATCCAATTGAGAATCTGTGGTATGACTTAAAGATTGCTGTACAACCCATCCAACTTGAAGGAGCTGAAGCAGTTTTGCCTTGAAGAATGGGCAAAAATCCCAGTGGCTAGATGTGCCAAGCTTATAGATACATACCCCAAGAGACTTGCAGCTGTAATTGCTGCAAAAGGTGGCTCTACAAAGTATTGACTTTGGGGGGGTGAATACTTATGCACGCTCAAGTTTTCTGTTTTTTTGTCTTATTTCTTGTTTTTTCACAATAAAAAATATTTTGCATCATCAAAGTGGTAGGCATGTTGTGTAAATCAAATGATACAAACCCCCCAAAAATCCATTTTAATTCCAGGTTGTAAGGCAACAAAATAGGAAAAATGCCAAGGGGGGGCAATACTTTCGCAAGCCACTGTATCAAGCATTGCATGGTGTGGTTGGCCTCCCATGACCTTATCCAGGATGCCAAGTGTACAAACCTGTGGTTTGAGAATGTGTCAACAATCTGAAAACTGCAGAAGGGGGTCACCCTGAATTGACCAGCTACATGTCTTTGGGTTACCAAGATTCCAGCATTTGACCAGCTCTAGCACTCTGAACTTCAGTCATAAATCTTTTTCTTCCACCACCTCACAAACAAATGATGTTATCACCTGAGCAGCCAGTTGACTAATGATCAAATCTAAAGTCAAAATGAGGAAGAGAGGGGGTTAGCCGGTGCATGCTGGCAGCTGAAGAACACATACGATCTAGATGGCTGCTGTCTTACCAACTTTGATAGTATGTTCATGGTGTTATTTTAGATTTTTTATTTATTTTATTTTTTTAATGTTAGCTCCTTTTTTGAGCAGTGTTTATGTATAATATATAATTGGTTGGAGTTATTTTGAATTGATATTAATGCAAAGAATTGTGTGTGCTACTGTAAATGTCCTTACTGTGCATCCTCTTTATATAGGCACATCTGTATATCGTGTGAACTGGAGAAGGAAATTAATGGAAATTAACTGTGGTGGCCAATGCCAGCCTTTTACTTTAGCCTTTTCCCCACTAGCTCTACTGAACATCTTTCATTGTAAAGAGCCTTTGAGTGCTTGCGTATGAATAGTGTTATCTAAATATTTGTTTTATTTTATTAAGTCTTATCCCCATCTTTTCAGTTTCTGCTTATACCATTTTTTAACTTAAGCTCGGAACAAAAAACTGACAGGATATCAGGTCAGCAAAGAGCATTTAAAAACAAACAAACAAAAAAAACACCTTATAGTCATAACACATCCCAAATCCCCCCCCCCCCCCCCCTCCCCCTCCCCCCCCCTAAAAAAAAAAAAAACAAAAAAAAAAAAAAACATAACATGATTTATCATGTGCTATATGCCCACAGGTACTACATAATTTAAGCAAAGATGTCCTTTTGATGTGTCAACTTAATTTGACTTGCCGTGTTAGTGCAAAAGCAAATGTTCATTTCATGTACAAAGGGCTTTCTTTAAATCAGAACAGGTTTTAAAATATTGTAATATCATTCTTACCTCAAATTTGGTTTGATACATTAAACAGCTAGTAGCCTAATGATTGGAAACATCATAAAACAATAAATATATTAAAAGGGGAAATGGCAATTGACATTTGAAGATAACTGAATTAGGGAGTATTATTGACAAATATAATTGGCATAATAGCGCTTGATAATGTTTTAGATTACCATGCCTATGCACATTATAGTTTTCCCATCTAAGCTTTCATCTGTAATTTTTTTTGTGGTGTTTTAAAAACAAAAAAATCCATTTCAATCATACTATTTCACTATTGAGATTGAAAAATGTTCATTAAAATTCAAGTGTGGTTATTTTTATAATTTACATATGTTATTTTGTAAAGTAGTGTACTTAGAAATCTTTCACCTTCAAGTGATACAAAATTAAACATGTTAACCGGTAAAATATCTTAGTCATACTGTCAGCACTGTACTGAAGCACATACAGTCGTGCACTGTGTACATCTTTTCCCTTTTAGTCCTTTTTTTAAGGTCTCTTTTCTATCTATAATAGCAGTTTCTGGCCAAGTAAAAGGCTGGACACATTATGATAGAACTGTCATATCTGCAATTACAAAAGTAGGTGTTCTTTTTGACAGTTATCATATTGTGTGTCACCCTACAGATGACATTCTTAGATATGCTTTCCTTGCTGGAGAACAGAGGTATATTTAATGCCATGTTAGACTCATGGGTACTATGAAATGAAGTGGAAAGACCTAGGACTTCTAGTGCTTTTTTGGGATATAATTGAAGTAGACAAAATTCAGTAAAAAAAAAAAAAAAAAAATGTTGACACATGCAGGTTTTAGCAAATATATTTCCAAAGGTCATTTCACTTTTTTTTTTATATATTCATGTAATTTTCAACTATAGTACACATATATAAACTGGAGAAGATCCCTTTGTTTGGCTGAGATTGTTTCTTACCTACTCTTCACCCAGAGCTGTACAGTATCTAATTGTTTTATTTGACTGTCAGCATTGTTTTACTTTTTGTTTGGAATTTTACTGAGATTCAATTTGAAATTAAATCTACTGTAGACTTATTTTTCAGTAACTCGCATAATAAAATGACATCTAGCTTATACTGTAGAGCCCCCTACACACAGACAAGCTATTATGGCTCAAAAGCCGGCATTAAAACAGCATGTTGGGCTGTGTGAATTGCCTATACCGGCACACAACCAGCATATTTTTAATCCACTGTCACTTCTATTAGGGCGATATTTGTTGGAGGCGCCCATTAACCTCCACCTGGTAGAGTGGTAGAGTGTCTGCTGGTCATTAATCAGCACCTGGTAGAGTGTCTGCTGGTCATTAACCCACACCTGGTAGAGTGTCTGCTGGTCATTAACCCACACCTGGTAGAATGTCTGCTGGTCATTAACCCACACCTGGAAGAGTGTCTGAATCTGATCCACGCTGCAGCTCTTTCCCCTGGGTAAGCCTTAACCAAAATAAAATGTGAAATCACCCTTATATACTTAAGCTAATCAATATAGAGCATTCTTTTGAAAAACATGTGGAACTATTAATTATGTTGGTCTTACCAAGTCATTAATTAGTTTGAAAGATTCCTCTGTAACATTGATAGCAGTTTAACTATTGAAATTAATATATGTGTGTGTATAAATGTTGCCTTTGGCGATTGATTACAATATGGTAAAATTAATGAAATAAAAATGCATGTGTGCCCTAATTAAGAATTACTGTGTGTCACTTCCCACTGAAAACATCATTGATTTTTCAAAGGCCTTAACAGTATTCATTCCAACGCTAATACAAAATGGTCAAATACATATTGAAAATAGGTATATTGATTAACTGTTGTGATTAACTGAAAGCGGACATGCACATATATCAAATTAGATGCTGCTGTACGTAACAAGAGCTGCATACATCATTCATCTCAAAATGTGAACATGATACATTGCACTACTTGTGTATCTTGTTTGGGGTTGAAGGCAAGTTGCATTATCTTCATGCTGCGTTACACAGAAAAGGTAATCTTCTGTTTTCTATGAGTCAGCATGGTATTGCCATTATTAGCTGCATGTCTCAAAGAAGCAAGGGAGCTGTTTTTGTTGTTTAAAACTGAGTAATGTTGAATTACAGATTAGTGTACGAAAAACTGTACCTTTTAATATGTAATAAGTCTTGTAGTTTTAATAAATAAAATATTAGTAATAATGTTAGTAAAACAATCATTGTTGTATTACTGTACTAACCTATCAAGTAAAGAGTATTTTAAAGTACTGTAGATCAACAGGTTGGTAGTTTCAGCAGTCTAAATATTCACTGGCACTTTAATTGTATCGCTTGGTTTATGGAGTTCATCTGCATTGTTTTCTGTCTGCCAATAAAACTTGTACACTGAATCATGTTTGTATCATTTTTATTGATAGTGATACTGTAAATCAAAGTGATACCAAATAATCCTATGTAATATAAAAATAACAAATGCTGCATTCTCTTTTTATCTCATATATTGACGGTGACTATGGCAGCCAGATCTTTGGCACCCTGAATGGAACGTGTCAAATTAAAGGGACACATTGCAAGACTGCCATTTTACTGAAACATAACTACACATGCTTACCTCCTGTAATCCCATTGCAAATCTTGTGCTTAGAAATGCATATATCATTATTTTAAAAATAATGCAAGGGCCAATGAAACTCAGTAGCCAGGAACAGGGCTCAAAGCCACATAAGTCATTAGTTCTTCCCCATGATTGTAAAAACAAGCTTATCTTTTTATACTGTAAATTTTCTATACATATTCAGTATAAATGCAATATACAAACTGATATGCATAGCTACAGACAGTGACAAATCACTGAAATCTCAGCGACAAGCTGAGCTCTCTATATTGAAATTAGATCAATAAATCATTGATTATACTGCTGTTGAAAAAAAATTAAATACAGACATACTCCTCATAATAATTGTAGTAGTTATAGTCTTTCTATAACTACACATTTGTATGCCATTCATGTACAGTAAAGCGATTCTGATAAATTTAGTAACCAAAATTAAGTGCATATTATGTAGCAAAAACAAAAACCAAACCCTAACATAGCACATTAAGAAAACCCTTGTGTCATGAGGAAATCGCAAAAGAAACATTTAAAAAATAATTAGGAAGTCAATTATATTACAACAGTTCAGAAAACAAATGTGCAGCACTGCTGTGAGTATCATATTTAGTCTTCCACCAAAA
The DNA here is from genome assembly GCF_017654505.1 of Polyodon spathula. Taxonomy (NCBI): domain Eukaryota; kingdom Metazoa; phylum Chordata; class Actinopteri; order Acipenseriformes; family Polyodontidae; genus Polyodon; species Polyodon spathula. The sequence goes on from NC_054548.1 coordinate 28,308,548, forward strand.
ACGTAGTTCAGTCTACACAGGTGTTTTGAAAAGACCAATTTATCTTATTGCTGGCATTACAATAACAATTAAAAAGTAGTTATTACAGTTTAAATGAAGAGCAATCCCAGTATGGACAATTTTAAATACATCATCTTACAAATCCTGTCATACTTGACCAGCAGCAGAACAGCAATAAAAAACATGCACTGTTCTTGCTGAGGGCTTCTGAACCTTTGTCTGTTTGCTCAGCCATGTGGTTGAGAAAATTATGCCAGGGTTTAATAGTTTTATTAGGCAAAAAATGTATTTCTTGACAAGTTTTGTTCTGTGAGTTATCAACAGGTTAATATATCTATTTTGTTTCTCAGATGCCTACTTTGACAAGTGATAGATAAAGGGTTAATATTTATGGGCATGTTACCACACTGGAAGGATATACAGATTTGTGATTTTACCCTCCTGTATGTCATACCTCAGCTGTAGTAATAGATGCTCAGGATAAAGTCACATTGACCTCTTTATAGAATGTTACTAGCAGTAAGAGCTGCCCTTGTGTTTGCAACATACAAAATTAAGGGTTTTTTTATGCACAGGTCTATTGGTCCAACAGTCAAGTGTCCCCAACCCCCCCAATTTATTTTATTTTTTATTTATTTATTTTTTTTATCTGTGACGGCACCTCTAATTAAACAAATCCGTCAAACTATGAGTATTGTGATTTTTATTTATGTTTACCAAAGTATGTATACTTCTAAATAAAGCAGAAAGATTGTGCTTCATTGCTTAGTTTTCAAATATACGATGAGTTAAAAAGTGCACAGTTCATGAGCAGCACCTAGTACCATTTTCCATAGAGACAGAATCGGCAGATGCCTGCTTCACCTGCCCTGTATTAATAGATTTGCTGGAGCCCAAGCGGGCTCTGCACTGATGTGACTTGCATTTCTGCAGATGGAGATAAGAGAATCAGCTGCAAGACAGATGTAAATATGCTTCTGTTAATGTTTTGCAAGGATGCTCTCAAAATGGTAAGTTTACCTCGAGATGTTTAAGTCTCGACTGAGTTTGACATTTATGATAATAGCTTGTGAAAGTTAGTAAACTGAGTGAGAAGTTTTTTGGCAGTTACTGTGAAAAATGCACACATTTTAGCCTTTGAAGGAACGCTTCCACTGGCCCTGTCTTAATTATCATAAAATGACACCCACAGATCCTGAACTGAGGAGGACAGGGAATAAGTAATGGTTGCAATGCATTTTAGCACTAAAATAATCGCTCACGTGACATCACTAGCAGAAACATCACAAACTGCTTTCAGGCTTTATATGCGCTCCAATGCACTTGCGTTTTTGTTCCCCCGAGCAAACTGTGCTGACAGGCTGCTACAACCCTTTTTGGTCCCATCTGTCGCAGTAAACATCAACTGAGATGCTTTTGCATTTGCAGAAATATAACCAATGTGATTATTGTCCCTTTAGCTATTTAGTAGGACTTAGGCCCTACATGATCAGCTGCAGTTTATGTGGAGGCAACTTGCTTGAACTGCATGTGACAGCATGCAGCTGTTTCTGACAAATGCTGACAGAACTGTGCAGAATCTGTGGGTTAGTTGCAAAGTACCAGTGGTTTAGTTCACTACAAGCAGACTTACTTCAGGACTAGAAAATCCCCAGGAACTAAACAAAATGAGTCTCACTGTATGAATCAGACAATCCAGTTATTTAGTTCAGCTGATCTGATCATACAGCAGAATATAAAAAATAAAAACTGAAATTCCTGTATTGATTGCTTTGTGAAAAATATTTGCCAGTGGCTTGGCAATGACCTTCCTTGTTTCTTTAAGCCCTCTTGGATGTATTAGCCAGACTAGGGGATTTGTCAGTTTTGAAAGCCTCCTCTTACTACTTTGGTTTGATTTAGAGGATTGTCTAGGACTGTTTGCAAATTCTTGACTGGTGCAAATGTTTAGAAAGTAGTTTTGTCATCCTGCACTACATTCCCCATGTCGTTGTAAAGTAAATAATTAATTTGATGTCTGCAAATGAATGCATACGATACCAATGGCTCTTAGTAAGGTTCCATTTATTGATTCCGATATTCAAAACTCTGCTTTAACTATGATAAGGAAACTAATTAATTTATTGCCAGCAGTTATGACGTTCCAGACACAGAACATTGTTCAAGGTCAAAATATACCACTGTTTATCAATCCTTTGTTCCTGTGTCCAGGCTGAGTCCTGGTAGCCAAGTCTGCTGAAAGCTGGGAGAATGAGTCAGTAGGGGGAAGAAGGGAGAGAGCAGAAAGGGAGCAGAGATGGCAGCAAATAATTAGAAGGATAACATACTCCCGTGACTGCAGCTGGGCTCCCTTTGATAATCCTTACAACATCTCTTAGGCTCTTGGCTGCTTCTTTGACTGTGCTTTGCTGTTGTGGTATTGGAAAAGCTGTTTGGCATGTGTTAAATGTCTTAAGCAATGTTAAGTGCAATATCTCTCTTTGCGTGTACAAATACTTCCTTGTATTTGTTTTATTTTGCTGTGCTATTGTCATTTCTGCAAGCTCCGTCGATCTCTCGCTTCTGATGCTTTGCTTAATGGATCGAATAATCAATTTTGGCGACCGTTTGTTTAGTTTGGTCTTCTTAGTCTTTGGGATGAAGTGGTCTTGCACTGCCAGCGTGAGTTGCCCATCCACTTTACACAGATTATCTTTCCAATGTCTTGTATCAGCCTGTTGTGCAGGATTTGTCTCATTCCTTCAGAGTTTGCCTTCCTGAAATTCTGGACCAAAGTTTAGGATGTTGCTATTTTGTATTTCTAGTAGGACTTCAAATGTGACTATGTTGCGGTTGCTTGTTCTAAGTGGTTCCACAATTTCTATTTTGTTCATGTCTTGATTACTTAAGAATATTAATAAGTAATGTGTTTTCATTTTGCGCCTGTTCAGCACCACCTAGAACAATTTCCTTTTTTTAAAGCCAACTAACATTATTTTAATTTATACAATAAAGACCCAAATGTAATTGATGAAACACCCAACACTAGTATTATTTTAAGCTTAGTGAGACTCAAGCTGGTATACTGTAAATTAAATATTGTAAATGTAAACCTATTGTGCAATTTTATTGTATTGATAGTCAATATAATATTGAATTTGAAAGATGATGGAAACTATAGATTGAGATTTATTGGAATTAAAAAAAAAAAAAAAAGTTTAATAAAATTAAAGTTTGAAATTCACAAAAGTAAAAAGGACCAAATATTGCATTACTTGATAACTAAAATATATGCTGAGCATCAAAAGAAACTTCGGAAAAAAAATAAGGAATATAAATGATGGACATTGACGAAATGTTTTAGTGAGACAGTTGATTGGACATTGATCGGAGTGATTTCAACTGTTGAATTGCTAGCTTGAATAAAAGCAATTAAAAGAAAATCACAGAAAAACACTACATATGCCACATCTGTAAAGAGAGCAGCTCCATCGTGCAATTGACACGCTGGAGGCTGGACTAGGGATCGCAGTCCTGGGTGCTCACAGCCAGCAATTTCAAACCCCTCAAGACAGTATAACTAGACACACACTGTCAATGGCAGGTCACGAACTGGGAGACCAAGGGTCACAACACCTGCCCAAGATTAACAGATCATTATGCAGCATCTTCATGATCGTTTTCGCACTGCTAGTCAAACAGCATCCGATACTTCAGGTCGTATTAATTCACACATCAGCAGTTCAACTGTAAGAAGGCAGTTACACAGTCATCACCTAAAGGTCATACAGGGGTCCGGTGCTAAGCAATATGCACCGTCGTAACAGGATGAGGTGGTGCCAACAATACCTTAGGTGGACACCTTCAGTGGAGCCAGATCCTCTTCAGTGATGAGTCAAGATTCTGCATAAACTGTCCAGCGTGGTGAACAATACGCTAATTGTTGTGCATGAGAGACCAATCAGTGGGGAGGTCCAAGTGTGATGGTCTGGGCTGGAGTGTCAAGTCTCTACAGAACTCTGCAGGTAGCGATTGATAGCAACATGACTACACAGTGATATGTTGACCCAAGTCCTTAGGTATCACTTGGTGCCCTTCTTGCAAGCCCATCCTAATGTGACAACATTCCAGCAAGACAATGCACGTCCACATGTTGCTCGTGTCATCACAGTTTTCTTGCAGAATCCAAACGTGAGAGTCATGCCATGAATGCCTTATTCCCTAGACCTGAGCACAATCGAGCATTTGTGGGATGAACTTGGGTGACATGTGGCTTCTAGGGCTCAGAGACCTGGTACAAAGCATGCGTAACATATGTACTGCTTGTATTGCTTCCAACGGTGGCCACACACTTTACTAGCCTGTGATTTTCACAGTATTCCCCAATCCCCCATAACTTCAGACAGAAAATGTCAATTGTTGGTAAGCACAATAAAAAGTCACTCCACTTGCTCTGAGACAGAGCTTGTCATTTGTTGATCACATCTAGTGCATTTTATCCAAATGACTGATAGGTTTCTTTTGATGTTCGCATATAATTGATGTTTCTTTTGATCCTCAGTATACTTTTGTAAATATTGAAATTGCTCTATACTTGCTTTCTTTGAGAAAATGACATTGACAGGCAAGCTACAAAAAACATATGAGTGTAATATAAAGAAAAATTCTTATCTAAAAAGGTTTAGTTAAATGAATAGATAATGAATGTGTCTGCCTTCTATGCAAAGACAAGCAATAATCTTAACTGCCCTTCTTTCTTTTCCTTCTGCTGATGGATATCATTATCCTTTTGGTAGTTTTCTGAAGTTTCTGAATATATATATTATACAGAGAGCACTCTGTAAAAAAATTGAGACCACTGCAAAATTATCAGTTTCTCTGGTTTAACTATTTAAAGGTATGTGTTTGGGTAAAATGAACATTTTTGTTTTATTCTATAAACTACTGACAACATTTCTCCCAAATTCCAAAGAAAAATATTATCATTTAGAGCATTTATTTGCAGAAAATGACAACTGGTCAAAATTACAAAAAAGATGCAGTGTTGTCAGACCTCGAATAATGCAAAGAAAATAAGTTCATATTCATTTTTAAACAACACGATACTAATGTTTTAACTTAGGAAGAGTTCAGAAATCAATATTTGGTGGAATAACCCTGATTTTCAAGCACAGCTTTCATGCGTCTTGGCATGCTCTCCATCAGTCTTTCACATTGATGTTGGGTGACTTTATGCCACTCCTGGCGCAAAAATTCTAGCAGCTCGGCTTTGTTTGATGGCTTGTGACCATCCATCTTCCTCTTGATCACATTCCAGAGGTTTTCAATTGGGTTCTGGTGGTCCTCCATCCACACCTTGATTGACCTGGTTGTGTGGTATGGAGCATTGTCCTGCTAGAAAAACCAATCCTCAGAGTTGGGGAACATTGTCAGAGCAGAAGGAAGCAAGTTTTCTTCCAGGACAACCTTGTACTTGGATTGATTCATGCGTCCTTCACAAACACAAATCTGCCCGATTCCAGCCTTGCTGAAGCACCCCCAGATCATCACTGATCCTCCACCACATTTCACAGTGGGTGCAAGACACTGTGGCTTGTAGGCCTCTCCAGGTCTCCGTCTAACCATTCGACGACCAGGTGTTGGGCAAAGCTAAAAATTGGACTCATCAGAGAAGATGACCTTACTCCAGTCCTCTATGGTCCAATCCTTATGGTCTTTTGCAAACCTCAGCCTGGCTCTTCTTTGCTTCTCATTGATGAAGGGCTTTTTTCTAGCTTTGCACAACTTCAGCCCTGCCCCTAGGAGCCTGTTTCGAACCGTCCTTGCTGTGCACTTCACCCCAGATACCATTTGCCATTCTTTTTGTAGGTCACTTGATGTCATCCTACGGTTGCTGAGTGACATTCGAATGAGTTGGCGGTCATCCAGGTCAGTGGAGAGTCGTTTTCGCCCTCTGCCGGTCTGTAGCTTTGTTGTCCCCAATGTGTGCTGCTTGACCTTGTTCTTATGAACCGCCGTCTTTCAAATTTTAAGGATAGAAGCAACCCGACGCTCACTGTATCCCTCTGCCAGTAAAGCCAGAATTAAACCCTTCTTTTCCTCTCAAAACTTTCCTTTAACTCTTTGGGCATGGTCAATAGTTATTTTTTATTCCAATTACTTTTGAGGTACTACTAGCACTGTTTTGCCATCCAGCTGGTCCTATTGCAAGAGGATAGTGATGACCATAGGAGTGGTTTTTATATTTTTCCTCGTTAAATAAGATTTGGTTCAGGTGATCCCCTAATCAGTACCTCATTCAGTAGAATGAGGTGTGCCTGTGTTGGAATTGAACAGACATTGCAATGGAATCGCTGCCATAGAAGGAGAAATGTTGATTTAAGAAAAATTTGCAGTGGTCTCTCAATTTTTTCCAGAGCTCTATATATATATATATATATATATATATATATATATATATATATATATATATATATATATATATATATATATATATATATATATATATATATATATATATATATATATATATATATATATATATATATATATATATATATAGCCTCGCAAAAAATTACAAATGGTACATTGAAATTTCATTCTGTTTGATGTTTTATTTTTAAACACTGAAACTCAGAATCTATTGTAAGGTGACATTGGTTTTATGTTGGGAAATATTTTTAAGAAAAATAAAAAGCTGAAATATCTTGCTTGCATAAGTATTCAACCCCTGTGCTGTGAAAGCTCCTAGTTTGCACCGATGAAAGAAATTGCCCTAACGAGGACACAATTACCTTACCATTGGCCTCCACCTGTGAACCATTAAAGTTGCTGTCACATTTTCTGGATAAAAACCCCACTGTTGAAGGATCATTGATAAGCCTGTGAATCTGAAGGAAAATGAAGACCAAAGAGCATTCTACAGAAGAAAGAGATAAAGTAATAAAAATACATAGATTAGGGAAAGGGTACAAAATAACATCCAAGCGTTTGGATATCCCAGTGAGCACAGTTGGATCAATAATCAGGAAGTGGAAGCTGCATCACACCACCCAGGCACTGCCAAGAAAAGGCCATCCCTCAAAACTCAGTGCTCAAACAAGAAGGAGACTTGTGAGAGAAGCCACAGAGAGGCCAACAATCACTTTGAAGGAGCTACAGAGTTCAATGGCTGGGAGTGGAGTAATGGTGCACCAGTCAACCATATCAAGAGCTCTGCATAACACTGGCCTGTATGGGAGGGTGGCAAGAAAGAAGCCGTTACTCAAAAAGTACCATCTGAAAGCACGTCTGGAGTTTGCCAGAAAGCATGAGTGACCCAGCTGTGATGTGGGAAAAGGTTTTGTGGTCAGATGAGACCAAGATAGAGCTTTTTAGCCAAAACTCAAAGCGCAATGTGTGGGGCAAACCTAACACTGCCCATGCCTCAAGACACACCGTCCCTACGGGGAGGTATGGTGGTGGCATTATCATGCTGTGGGGATGCTTCTCATCAGCAGGGACTGGGCATCTTGTTACAATTGAAGGAAGAATGGATGGAGCAAAATACAGGAAAATACTGCAAAAGAATCTGCTTCAGTCTGCTAAAAAACTGAAGCTTCACCTTTCAGCAGGACAATGATCCCAAGCAGAAGGCCAAATCAACATTGGAGTGGCAAAAACAAAAAGGTGAATGCCCTACAGTGGCCCAGTCAAAGTCCTCATCTCAATCCCATTGAGAATCTGTGGCACTATTTGAAAATTGTGGTCCACAAGCGTCGTCCAACCAAACTGAACACCCTGGAGTAAGTTTCTCAAGAAGAATGGGCCAAAATCACTCCGACACTGCGTGCACAGCTGGTACATATTTACCCCAAAAGACTTAAAGCTGTTATTGCAGCGAAAGGTGGCTCTACCAAATATTAATGTGTGGGGGTTGAATACTTATGCAAGCAAGATATTTCAGTTTTTTATTTTTCTTAAAAATATTTCCCAACATAAAACCAATGTCACCTTACAATACTTGATACTGAGTTTCAATGTTTAAAAATAAAATATCAAACAGAACGAAATTTCAATGTACCATTTGTAATTCGGTAATATAAGAGAATTGGTCAGGGGTCTGAATACTTTTGCAAGCCACTGTATGTGTATATTATATATAATGTCATTCAACTTTTTGCAATTGCAAAGAACAAATTGACGGCGCACACAATATAGTGTATTCAATATGCTTTCTTGCATTAAAAAATCTACCGGTTTTGGCACCACTGTGCCTTAATCAGGATATCGTGTCAACTTTTCACAGGAATTATATATAATTGACAGTTAACAAGTAGAACACTTTAACCACAATAACCTCACACACTGCACATGAAAACAATTACACATTGAACTGTACGTAAATGATTATCAATCATCCATTGTAAAACACAATTTCATAATTTACACATGTACATGAATACAAATCAGTTATATACAAACCCATTCATAAATAATGTTAAAGTGCATCAGCTATAAAGAGTTACTGTAAGGACTATAATCTAGTTTGTCATTGAAACCAAAGGGATGCAAAGTATTTAATGTATACATCTAAAAATACACTTGTTTCAACAGTACATTCAAATGATCACCACCTTGTTTAATTAACTTTTCCCATACCAATAAATCTTAGCATAGATGATGACCCATGACCAGCTTGTATATAATGTCTTGCCATAGCATAATCCAGATTGCCAGTACCTATCTGTTTTATGTTCTTTAATTCTCTGTTTTAATGTTCTTTTTGTCCCTCCCACATAAGATTTTCCACATGGACAAACCAGCACGTATACAACAAACGTGGTACTACAATTAAGGAGTTGCTTTATTTGATACCTTTTTCCTCTGTGAGGATGACGAAAAGAACCATAATTTACAGTATTACTGCACACAGCACAGTTATCACATTTATAATTACCTTTGGGATGACTGTCCAACTATTTATTTTGCGGCAACATTTTTAAATCACTATGAACCAGATCTCTCAAATTTCGGGTCTGCCTAAACACAATTTTTGGAGATATCTCCACAAATTGTTTTAAAGTGTGATCAGTTTGTAATACATTCCAATGTTTAAGGATGACTCTCCTCACATCTTGAGCTTGTGTTGAAAAATCTGTCATAAAAATTGGTGTACTATTAAATTGTTTAACATTTAAGTCAGAATTAAGTAATTCCTCCCTTGATTTAATAGCTGCACGATTGGCTTGCTTTATATTAGCAATGTCATAACCACATTCTAGAAAATGTTTTTTCGTCATTTCTGCTTGTATTACAAAATCCTTGTCCACGTCACAATTACGTCTCAATCTCACAAACTGGCTATACGGAATACTATTAGTCAAATGTTTAGAGGGGAAACTCGAAACTCTCAATGTATTCCTATTAGTATCTTTTCTATAAATCTATGTGTGTAAAAGACCCAATTCATCTTTATAGACATCCAAATCCAAAATATGTATATGTTTCATTAAAATCCATAGTAAACTTCAAACTTGCACCTATGCTATTCATGAGGCTCAAGCTCTGTGCCATCCCATACCATTATTATATCATCTACAAATCGTTTCCATACAGAAATACAATTAACAAAGGGATTCCTATCAGTGTCCTAAATTGATTATTTTTCCCAATTTACCAACAATTGGGACCCTATAGCTGTTCCCTTTACTTTTTGATCAAATTGATTTTCAAAAGTAAAATAATTGTTTTGTAAAATGAATTTAGCCAAATTAAATAAAAAAGGAGGGGGGAAGAAGCATCCTATCTTCAAGAAAGAACGACATAGCTTGTAAACCTGATTCAATGGGAATATTTGTATATAAACTTTCTACATCAAAACTCACTAACAAACTTTGACTTTACTTTCAGTTTAGTACGACAATTTATGACATCCCTCGAATCTTTCAAGTATGATGGTAACTGTTCAACTTTTTGTTTCAAATATACATCAAATTTGGACAGATGTTGAACCACAACCAGAAACAATAGGCCTACCCAGGGGATTCTGCATATTCTTATGTATTTTATGCAACATATAAAATACCGGTTTAATGGGAAATTTAATTGACAGAAATTAAAATTCTTGCTTTGTTATCCAATTCCAATTTTAAGATTACATCAATACATTCCTTAATTTTAGTAGTCAGATCACAAGTCAATGGTTTATAGTATTGCAAGTTAGATAATTATCTTGTAGGTTCTATAGACATTGTCATCACAAATATATTGCAACTGTTGGACTTTCCTATGTTATTTTCTTATGATGTTAGATTATCAGGAATCTACATTGAATGAACCTTAATCTACTTTGTCTAGCTCTGCATAGAGATAACGATCAACCTCACACCTTGAATGCACCAGGCACTCAGCGAGTGGAAGCGACAGCGAGTGGGAGAAGTACAGGCGTGGAAAAGTACAGAGCAGTTTCGAAGCAGAAAGGAGAAATTGCATCTTGAATTGCTTTAATCAGAAAACAGAGGACATTGGGGAAACATAGCAGCAGCTCAAAGTCAGACAGACGCGTGTGTTTTTCTGATAACAAACAAGCTGAAACTCGGAGCAGCTGATTCAAATTCAGCGCCGTTTTGAGACACGGGCGAGGGGAGGAGCCGACAGCACAGCAGAGCAACGCAGTTAAACGAGGCAGTCTTCCCAGCGACAGCGAGTGGGAGAAGTACAGGCGTGGAAAAGTACAGAGCAGTTTCGAAGCAGTTTGAAAGCAGGCTGACGGCTGCAGAAGAAACTAAACTTCAAAAGAAAAAAAAACGTCAACACGGTCTTCAAGCCAGTAATCTGTGACACCTGCTTGATGTGGGAAATCCGAGAAAATCCAACAGAGCTAAACCAAGTGTGCGTAAAGTGCCGCGCGATCCAGGATTTGCATAAACTAGTAAGTATGCTAGAAATGGAGCTGGAAGAAGTGAGACAGCAACAGGATCTTGAGGAACTGGCACACCCACAATTCATGGAAGTCTGCATCACCCCTAACAGACTGAAAGCCACCAGGGAGATAGAAGGTCAGAACAGCTGGGTTCAGGTAGGCAGAAGCAGGGAAAAAAAGAAACTTCGTCAAACACCACCACCAGAAATCAAAACAACCAACAGATTTGAGTCACTTCAGAATTGTGATGAGCAGAACCAACAACAAGAGAATGAAAGGAACAACATCCAGGACCCTATTGACAGTGGTGACCAGACAGCAAAAAGAAGGGAGGTCATGATTGTTGGGGACTCCATATTGAGAAACACAGCAAGTTCAGTTCGCAGTTTGGACCCCCTTACTACAACAGTGTGCTGCCTTCCGGGAGCCTCGGTCAAGCACATCACTGAAAACGTGGACAGGCTCCTAGAACGAACAGGAGACGACCCGGTAGTAGTCGTCCACATCGGTACAAACAACATTGGAAGAGACAGACCAAAATCCCTGCAAAATAAATTCAGAGAGCTAGGAAGGAAATTAAAAGAGAAAACCAAAACTGTGGTATTTTCTGGTATACTACCCGCACCTTGCAAAGGACCATATGGACAGCTGGAAATAATTAATCAAAACGAATGGCTGAAGACGTGGTGCACACGGGAAGGCTTCACCTATCTTGATCATTGGACCACATTCTACAACGAGGACTATCTGTATAGACGGGATGGACTGCATTTAAATAACAAGGGAACTAGTCTACTCGGAGAAAAGATCCTCGAGCAGGTTCAGAAGCATTTAAACTAGAAAGGAAGGGGGGAGAAATCAACAAAAAAACAGAAGGGAGACCGCATCAAAACAAGAACAACAACTCAGGTAAGACAACCATTAAATGTATTTATCTAAATGCTAGAAGTATCAGAAACAAAATTCTAGAACTTGAAGCTACTGCACTAACAGGTAACTATGATGTGATAGGTGTTACAGAAACTTGGTTGTCTGAGAGTGATGGGGACGAATATAATATTTGTGGGTATACACTGTATAGGAAAGACAGGCAGGACAGAAGAGGAGGAGGGGTAGCGCTATACATAAGAAACAGTCTTGAAGCCCAGGTGTTAAACCTGGACAAAGAAAATAAAACCGAATCAATATGGGTCAGAATAACAGACAAAAATTCAAAAGGCATAATAATAGGAGCATGCTATAGACCGCCAGATTCAGACGGTGAGCACAATAATCTGTTATACAATGACATTAGAAATGTGTGTAGCAAAGGAGAAGCCATACTAATGGGGGATTTCAACTTCCCCCATATAAAATGGGAAAACCCGGTGGGTAGCGCGAAGGATGAAATAGAAATGGTGGAAATGACAAATGACTGCTTCCTAACACAATTTGTGAAGGCACCCACTAGAGGGGAGGCATGCCTTGATTTAGTCTTTTCAAATAACGAAGATAGAATAACTAAAACAGAGGTCAGAGAACCACTGGCAAACTCAGACCACAACATGGTCTCATTTGAAGTGTTTTTTAAATCCCCAAAAGTAAAGACTAAAGTTAAGGTTTACAATTTTAGAAAAGCAAACTATGAAGGCATGAAACAGAGACTAACAGAAGTAGATTGGAGTAAAATAGAGAAAACACCCACAGAAGAAGGATGGTTGTTCTTCAAAAATGTAGTACTAGAGGCGCAAAACAATTACATCCCTAAAGTAGACAAATCTAAATGTAAAACTAAATTGCCAAAATGGTTTAATAGATCAATTAAAAAAAATATTCAGCGAAAAAAGGCACTTTACAGAGCATTAAAAAAGGACCAAAAAGAAAGTACGCAGAAAGAGTACACAGAACTGCAAACGCAAGTCAAAAAGGAAGTTAGAAAGGCCAAGAGAGAAATAGAAATGAACATTGCTAAGGGAGCTAAAACCAATTCCAAAATGTTTTTCCAATATTACAACAGCAAGAGAACATTCAAAGAGGAGATTAAATGTTTAAGAGATACAAATGGCAAAATCGTAGAGGAAGAGAAAAAAAAATAGCAAATATATTAAATGATTACTTTTCACAAGTTTTTACAAAGGAAGATACTGACAACATGCCCCACATGTCATCCAGTTCCTATCCAGTTTTAAATAACTTTAGCATAACTGAGGCAGAAGTGTTAAAGGGACTAGGAGCTCTTAAAATAAACAAATCCCCTGGGCCGGATGAGATCCTCCCAGTAGTACTCAAAGAAATGAAAGAAGTTATTTACAAACCGCTAACCAAGATCATGCAGCAGTCTCTTGACACAGGGGTGGTACCGACAGACTGGAAAATTGCAAACGTAATACCGATCCACAAAAAGGGAAACAAAACTGAACCAGGTAACTACAGACCAGTAAGCCTGACTTCTATTATATGCAAACTTATGGAAACTATAATAAGATCCAAAATGGAAAATTACCTATATGGTAACAGGGTACTGGGAGACAGTCAACATGGTTTTAGGAAAGGGAGATCGTGCCTAACTAACTTGCTTGATTTTTTTGAGGATGCAACATCGATAATGGATAATTGCAAAGCATATGACATGGTTTATTTAGATTTCCAGAAAGCTTTTGACAAAGTCCCGCCCAAAAGATTAATTCTCAAACTGAACGCAGTTGGGATTCAAGGAAACGCATGTACATGGATTAGGGAGTGGTTAACATGTAGAAAACAGAAAGTACTGATTAGAGGAAAAACCTCAGAATGGAGTGTGGTAACCAGCGGTGTACCACAGGGATCAGTATTAGGTCCTCTGCTATTCCTAATCTACATTAATGATTTAGATTCTGGTATAGTAAGCAAACTTGTTAAATTTGCAGACGACACAAAAGTAGGAGGAGTGGCAAACACTGTTGCAGCAGCAAAGGTCATTCAAAATGATCTAGACAAGATTCAGAACTGGGCAGACACATGGCAAATGACATTTAATAGAGAAAAGTGTAAGGTACTGCACGCAGGAAATAAAAATGTACATTATAAATATCATATGGGAGATATTGAAATTGGAGAAGGAATCTATGAAAAAGACCTAGGAGTTTTTGTTGACTCAGAAATGTCTTCATCTAGGCAATGTGGGGAAGCTATAAAAAAGGCTAACAAGATGCTCGGATACATTGTGAAAAGTGTTGAATTTAAATCAAGGAAAGTAATGTTAAAACTGTACAATGCACTTGTAAGACCTCATCTTGAATATTGTGTGCAGTTCTGGTCACCTCGCTATACAAAAGATATTGCTGCTCTAGAAAGAGTGCAAAGAAGAGTGACCAGAATTATTCCGGGCTTAAAAGGCATGTCATATGCAGACAGGCTAAAAGAATTGAATCTGTTCAGTCTTGAACAAAGAAGACTACGTGGCGACCTAATTCAAGCATTCAAAATTCTAAAAGGTATTGACAGTGTTGACCCAAGGGACTTTTTCAGCCTGAAAAAAGAAACAAGGACCAGGGGTCACAAATGGAGTTTAGAAAAAGGGGCATTCAGAACAGAAAATAGGAGACACTTTTTTACACAGAGAATTGTGAGGGTCTGGAATCAACTCCCCAGTAATGTTGTTGAAGCTGACACCCTAGGATCCTTCAAGAAGCTGCTTGATGAGATTTTGAGATCAATAAGCTACTAACAACCAAACGAGCAAGATGGGCCGAATGGCCTCCTCTCGTTTGTAAACTTTATGTTCTTATGTTCTTATGAAACAAATGGCTAATCAAACACGTTTCTGCCATTTAATTAACCCGTCTAGGGAGAGAGAGGTGGTTTAGCATAGTTTAGCATAGAGTCTGAAAGAGAGAAAAATGTCTTAAAAGATTTAAGACAAATTTCACATAATGATTTAATACCACTATGAGTACACGATGCAAATGTTTTTATTCTTAAATTGCCTAAAAAGTATAGAATAACCCAAGTAATAAATCCCTAAGAACATTAAACTGTTTGCAAACCATAACCAAAACCAAACCATAACAAAATCGCAACCAGACATGTTTGATGACTAAAGAAATGTAATTTCTTATGGTAAAAATAATGGGAATTCAGAATAAAATCTGAATTATTTAGCAAAAGTTATGCAAGTTTTAAAGTTTCCCCTTTCCAGGTTATGATAATCAGACAGAGGAAGGGGGGTGAGCAATCAATCAAGATTGCAAGTCCATGTGCTACAAAATAGCCAATCGGAACATGCAGCGGGAAATTCAAACAATCTCTTTGTTTGAAAAGTATAAAACCCCTGCTTTAGCCCAGCTCCTTGCTGCCCCAAACCTTCTGCTAGCTGCTCCAACCTTTTGCTAGCCGCCCCAGACCTTTGATGCTGCACCCTACCCTTTGATGGCCTGCCGCAGACCTTTGATGCTGCCCTGGACCCGCTGGCCACCTCAGACATTTGATGCTGCACCCTACCCTTTGATAGCTCCCCTGGACTCAGGCTAGGTAACAATACTCTTAAAATATCTATTCAGGTATTGTGACCCCTTGTGTCAGTATGTAATAGTATTTCTTTGGTGAATTGTTGTTTTCAACCTTCGTTCTCATTGTAATGCTTAATGTGACATTTAATTGTGTAACTGTTTTGTGTGATTTTCAAACTTATTTTATTGCATGCCTAGTAAACACCATCTTTCTAAGAAGAGATTCCCAGCATTAAATCATTTGCTCATGTTGAACAAACATGATTCATGAACTTTGAACAGTCTGGAATGTGGTCTATTTTTGGCTTGCTGTAACGTGTAAATCCGCCATCCCTTTCAGACAGCGATATTAAAAACGTGTTTGTACATTACAATAGTACCCACAGCTCTAACTGGAGGTCCCATCGAGACCTTGACTATCGAAGGTTCTTTGAGGTCCTTTAATTTATTGCTCTTAAGAAAATATTAACTGCCCACAATAGTACCCACAGTCTTAATGCTTCTATCCTATAATTGTCCAAATCTTGGACTGCTATGGCACCCCCCTTATCAGCTGTTTTTATAATCACATCATTAACCTCTGAAAGTTGTCTAAGAGCATACATTTCTTGTTAACTACAATTATTTTTAACATATCATCGCTTTTTTCTCAATATCTCTCTCAACTAATTTAGAATATGTATGAATACTGGCAATACAGTTATCATTAGGCAAAAGAACGATGTCTACATCCAGAAGGTTCTCTTGTAATTTCTGTAACATTCTCTTCAATTGTATGCAAGACATTCAATCCATTCCCAATAGGTCAAAATATAATTCTCACAAACTTAAAACAGTGAATTTTAGTTCTCATTGCATTAAGTCCCGATACAGGTGGAAAAGATAATCCCTTATTTAAAATGGATATCTGTGCAGGACCGAAACTTAATTTTGAAAGGTTAATTATACCTCTCTTTGACTCCTGGTCACTGATGTCATCAATTGATTGTCCCGGTCTCAAAATGGTCGCCTTCCTCTTTTCCCCCTCCTCGTCTGCTTCCTAAAGAGGGTGTTCTCGTTTTGTTCTGTGCAGTTGGCTTTTCTAAAAAAAAGTGCTGTCCCTTGCTGTGTTGAATCTGTAGATTCTCCCTCCGTGGTGGACGATAATTGTACATTCATATTCCCTCTAGACCTTGCATACTTGTATCCTTTTTCAATTGTACACAGCTCCTTCCTTAAAATCCTTGGTATCTCTTTGGAACTTTTTTACCTTCTATTTCTTAAATTCATTGGTCAAGTCCTCTTTTTCAATTGAATTTCCACTGCTTTAATTTCATCTATAACACTTTCTTTGATTTTTAGTTTCCTCAATTGTCAATAGATTTAAATCCAATGAATGTTTATTTAAAATTTGTTCCCATTTCTGAAGGAACACAGAATTGTCTTTTCCAAAAGCCGGTTGTTTGTCTAACTGTAAACCTCATGGGATGCGTTTAGCACGCCAATATTCCAACAAAGTTACTGCATGCCAGAATAACCTCACCTCTCTTTCACGTAATGATTTCAATTTCCTCACCAGGTCGTTGTGGTTCAATGATTTTCCACCGGACTCTGTAATCGGATCAAACAGTTCTGTGTCCAACAAAATAGTAACAGCTGCTTCTTCTGTGTAGCTTAAACATGTTGATCTCACATCGGTACTCAAGGAGATATATATATATATATATATCTATATACACACACACACACTAAAGGATTATAGTACTTTATTTATGAATGGGCTTGTATATAACTGGTTTGTATTGTTAATGTTCATGTGAAAATTATGAAATTGTGTTTGATAACGGATGATTGATAATCATTTATGTATGGTTCAATATGTAATTGTTTTCACGTGCAGTATGTGAGGTTATTGTTGTTAAAGTGTTCTACTTGTTAATTGTCAATTATACATAATTCCTGTGAAAAGTTGGCACGCTACCCTGATGAAGGCACTGTGGTGCTGAAACCAGTAGATTTTTAATTATCTTTTTTAATGCAACAAAGCATATTGAATGAATGAATGATATATATATATATATATATATATATATATATATATATAGATATATATATATATCTATATAATATATTATATAATAATATCTATATATATACGAATCATATATAATATTATATTAGGATTGATTTAATATATCTTTTTAATGCAATAAAAGCCGATTGATTGAATGAAAAAAAAAATATATATATATAAATAATATGACAGAAAAAAAAAATATATATATATAAATATATATACACACACACACACACACACACACACACACACACAGATATATAATAGCCTTTTTAAATCAAAACCTGTTTTCTTAAATATCCAATAGGGTTTATATTAACCAAGTCTATGTCTTTTGAAACAAAATGATGTATGAATTAGACAAAAAAAGAGTAATTAAAATTCCAGGTATGTGAAAAAGTAAGTGAACCCCTGGTTTTATCAGCTCAATTAAGGGGATAATTAGAATCAGGTGTTTAAATAATTAGGTAGATCTTCAGGAGTGAGTTTGGGAGTTTGGATCAGAAACCTTGTGAGTTTGGTCTTCACCATACAGATGTGTGGAAACACGTCATGCAACAATCAAAATAAATCTCTCGAGGACCTCAGAAAAACAGTTATTGATGCTCATCAGTCTAGAAAATGTTAAAAAAACATTTCTAAAGATTTGGGGCTCCACCAGTCCACTGTCAGACAGACAAATGGAGAAAGTTCAAGACCACAGTCACTCTACCCAGGAGTGGTCATCCTACCAGAATCTCTCAGAGAACAAATCGGAAAATCATCAAGGAAGTCACAAAGAACTCCAGAGTAACATCCAAGGATCTTCAGTCCACTCTCACCTTGGCTAATGTGAGTGTTCAAGACTCAACTATTAGAAAAAAACTGAACAAGAATGGTGTTCATGGAAGGACAGCCAGGAGGAAACCACTGTTCTAAAAAGAACATTGCTGCCTGTCTGAAGTTTGCCAAAGAGCAGATAGATGATCCACAAGACTTCTGGAACAATGTTCTCTGGACAGACGAGTCAAAGGTAGAACTTTTTTGCCTCAATGAGAAACGTTATGTTTGGCAAAAACCAAACACTGCGTTCGAACGGAAGAATCTCATCCCAACCGTCAAGCATGGTGGTGGGAGTGTGATGGCTTGGGGATGCTTTGCTGCCTCAGAACCTGGACCTCTTATCATCATTGACACAATCATGAATTCTGCATTATATCAGAAGATTCTAGAGGAGAATTCGGCCATCCGTCCGTGAGCTGAAACTGAACCGAAAGTGGGTCATGTAGCAAGTCAAGAAGAGCTACAAAAGAATGGCTGCAGAAGAAGAAATTCCGCATTTTAGAATGGCCTAGTCAAAGTCCGGACCTAAACCCCATTGAAATGTTGTGTCCATGCAGGAAGCCGTCAAATGTCATTGCTGCTCAAGGGAGTACCACCAGTTACTGAATCTAAAGGTTTACATACTTTTTCACACATGGATAATGAATGTTGACTCATTTGTGGATATATAAATGTTGAAAAAGTATCATGTTTTTGTGTCATTTGTTTAATCAGGTTATCTATCTATTATTAGGACTTAGATTAAGATTTAATAACATTGCAAGTTTGAAATATGTTAAAATCCTAAGGGGTTCACAAACTATTTCTCAACAAAGTGTGTGTATATATATCCATATCCATCGCTTTTTGTACATTTGTATAATAAGTCAATACATTTTTATTTGCAAGTCGCTCAGTTTTCATTTGTAATAAATACCCATAAAGTGTTTTTATAGTGGAAACAAACGCACATTTTATTTGACTCTGAAATCAGGCTCATTATAATGGGCTGTCTGGATATATGTTAACAAATACAAACTGGGTTGTTTCTCCTCGGAGATACATGACTTCATTTAACAAGCTGTTGCAAGTTAGAATGATTTTGTTTCTAAAATAATAACAAAGAATGTTGAACACATTACATGGCGTCAATATTTATTTATGTTAAAGTTATTTAGAACTTATTTAGAAAGAAATTTCAGTAAATCTTGTGTTAATATATCATAGTAAATATGGAGGTAATTACGCAACTGTTAAAAATACAAATGTTGCTCAATTTGAGAATTGATTAGCATGCATGTGCATCTACAGTTGTGCTATTAAGTGTCCTCTGAAGCAGTTATCATCCTACTGTTAATTCCTTTCAATCTTCTACAAAGGACACATAGCTACTTGCTGCCAAATGTACAACACACGTTTTGTCTGAAGGTATTACCACAGCCAGTAATCTATTATTTCAACACCCTTGTGATTCCTCAGTTCATCCTCGAGGGCCAAGTGAGTTCTATCCCAATCAATAATTAATCAGGACTGTGTCATTTTCAATTCAGTTCAATTACTTACCACATCTCAGCAATGTGCAGGGTATGTCAAAGTTTTCCAGAATGGAATACAAAAAAAAAAAAAACTTTCCTTAGGGTAAATGTTTTCTCACCAAACGTTCCTGCCGAACATCAGTTGCTGGCTCAAACTAAGACAACTGACAGGTTTTAGTGTTGTGTTAGGTTAGAGACTAAAGAAAAGCAACACAAAACACATTAATAGTTTAAAAACTGTCTTCTTTGAAAGGACATAAAGAACATCTTAGAGTAGGTAGCGGAGTTCCAAAAAAATATAGCGGTACATGTCCCCACGTGTTTCTACAACTGCTTAACCCTCCGATTATGTTCAGAATTTAGGTACATCTGTTATGTTTTGGGTCATATTGACCCGCTGCAATTTCAACCAAATTTAAACAGCCTTAAATTGATTAAATACTTCTATTTGCAAATGTTTTACTCTTTTAGTCCAAGACCACCTGTGACCATACAGACAGACAGACAGAATATTTATTTTTTAATATCCTTTATTTCAATCAATCAATATTAACAGTACAAAATAAATAAATAGCAGAGAAGTCCATACAAAACTCTACTACAATAATTACAAACACATTCTTAATGTATTCTCTTCCACCAAACACATCACCTCCCCAATTGCTCAAATTGTCTGAAACATTTCTAGCTGGTGCACCAATTCATAAAAAGTAAAGTCAACTTTAATCCTTGAGGTTACCAACACTTTAAAAATAGGTACTACCGCATCAGTTAAAACTCCATTCATTTTGTTTTTCCTACTTTTCAAAATTGCCATTTTTGACAAAGATTTTTTATTTACTTTAGTGTTCTTCCCCCCCAAAAATAAAAGTAATTTGAGTAAAACTCAGACCCAATTCACTAAACAAATCATTAAATAACTCAAACAAAGGCTTTAACCGACGACAAAGCAAATAATGAAAAACCGTTTCCCTAATCAAGCAAAATTGACAAGTATCCCCCCACCCCCCCCCACCCCGGCTGAATAATGGAGAGAAATGAGTTGGTGGGCACAGTGGCGTGCAATATTCTCCACTGCAGATCCACCACTCTTTTAGGAAATGGTGATCCATACAGATTCCTCCATGCAGGTGTGATGGAGTCCTCTACCTGTAGCCTCTCTTGCCAATGTGTATCAGGCAAGTTTTTCAACTTTTGAAAATGCAGCACTTTCAGAAACGTCTGATAGATTTTTTTTTTTTTTTTTTTTGTTTCCCCCCAAACTGAACCTTATATTCTTCTCCAAACTTTAGGATCTGCCCCGGGGTATCAGTGGTCTGCTCTATTACAGGTTTAATTTGCATGTCCAACTCTGGTGGTTCTATATCCAGCTGGCTTTCTCCTAGGAAAAATTGACTCAACTGCTGTAACCCTTCTGCAGGCAAAACAGCTTTAAGCTGTACTAAAAAACCCTCCGTCACACACACTGACTTCACACCCAGCTCACTTGCTAGTGATTCTGCAGTTTTCCAGGCTCAGTTATCAAAATGAATTAAATTACCGACCTTCACTACTCCACTAGAAATTAAAAGTAAAACAAAACTCTTTGATTCTAAAAGATTGCATTTTAAAGCAGAGTTATAAATTAGAGGCTCTTCAAGCAACCAATACAACCCTACAGACTTCAAATCTCTGTTAATTCTAAAAACCTTCCAAGCATTCAGCATCCCCCTATAAAAAAACAAGACAGAGAGATTTAACTTTCCAACATCCAATAAGAACAGATGCCTATCAAAATTCAACCTCCCTACTTTCTGTGAAAAAAAGAGAAAATAACAGGGGAGAAAACCCCTCACTCACGCTGAGCTCCTCACTCTATACACACGCTGCAAGCACTCCCATCACACACAACAACAGCCAGAAATCAAGAGTAGATAGACAGATAGTCCAGGAGCTGTGACCATACATACATATTTTGTTATTTATAAATATCTCCAGACAGGTGCAGCCATTTCCAGAAATAATAATACAACATATAATAATAATAATAATAATAAATTAAAGAAGTTTGTTTTATTCCTGCACACAAATCTACATAGATAAATGCCATGGGTCACAGTGACCCGAAACATCTTATTTGTGTACATGGCCTGTTAAAAAAAAGAAAAAGAAAACATTTGAAAAGGTCTGTTTTCTGTGTTTAAGTTCATGACCCCTACGTAGAAAAAGTGAAAAGATAAATAGCATTTAAGATAATTGGAAACTAGTGTTGGATCAAATAGATCTGAAGACTTATAGGATGGTTAAATAACGTGCCTGTAATTTATTTTCATTGTTTACATCTTGACTTTCACAACTTTAAAAGTCTGTTTTTAACTGATAGTGTAAGGATTATTGCCCACATTGTCAAACAGTAACACATATAAAATGTGAAAACCCGGTGGGGAGCATGACTGACAAAATTGAAATGGTGGAAATAACATGATTGCTTCCTAATGCAATTTGTCAAGGTACCGACTAGAGGGAAGGCATGCCTTGATTTAGTCTCTTCAAATAACTTAGACAGAATAACTGAAACAGAGGTCAGAACACCATTGGCAAACTCAGACCACAACATGGGCTCATTAAAAGTGCTTTTTAAAACCCCAAAAGCGATTTAAGCTAAGGTTTACAATTTTAGGAAGGCAAACTATGAAGGAATGAAACACAGACTTACACAAGTAGATTGGAGTAAAATAGAGAAACCATTGACAGAAAAAGAATGGCTGTTTTAAAAAAAATTAGTACTAGAGGTGCAAAACAATTACATCTTAAAAGAAAACAAATCTAAAACAAAATTGCCAAAATGGTTGAATAGAACAAAAGGCACTTTACAGAGCATGCAAAAGGGACCAAGAATAAAGTACACAGAGAGAGTACTTGGAACTGTAAACACAAGTCAAAAAGGAAGTTATAAAGATAAAAGAGCTAGAAAGGAACATGGCACAGGGGGCTGCAATCAATTCCAAAAAGTTTTTTCGAATATTAGAACAGCAAAAGAACACTGAAGGAGGAAGTAAAATGTCTGAGATACAAATTGCCAAACCATAAATGTAGAGAAAAAAATAGCAACTATGTTAAATGATTACTTTTCACAAGTTTTTACAAAGGAGGATACGGGCAACATGCCCCACATGTCAACCTGTTCCTATCCAGTAATAAATAACTTTAGTAAAACAGAGGGAGAAGTGTTAACACTAGAACTACCGGGCATACAGACATACCTAGAACTACCGCAGCTGTCTTTTTTCACGTTATATTAAAATGTGTATAAAACTACTGCAGCATCGCACACTACAAAACTGTTCTGTGTTAAACACAGTCAAAATAGCACG
The DNA here is from genome assembly GCF_017654505.1 of Polyodon spathula. Classification (NCBI taxonomy): domain Eukaryota; kingdom Metazoa; phylum Chordata; class Actinopteri; order Acipenseriformes; family Polyodontidae; genus Polyodon; species Polyodon spathula. The sequence goes on from NC_054548.1 coordinate 28,331,641, forward strand.
TTTACTGTAACATACCAAACATAGTGCTTACTTTTAATTCCAATTTCCTCTCTTGTATTTTCCCATAATTTATTTGTAAATCAGACATTTTGATGTTATTATTTGTTTTCCTTCAGGATATTGTTTGTGACACAGTGTGAAGGTCTGGCCCTCACATTGTGGATGTTGCAATGGACTGCAAAGATTTTCCTTTAATTCTTTATATACTGTATTATCTGTGTCTAACAAGAGGAAAAAAAAAAAAAACTTTTCACTTACCTGTTGTGTAGGGTCCATAGGCCTACAGTTGGGAGGGTCCTGAAAAACAAAACAAATTTGAAGTAAATGGTCTGTACAGTAAATGTAGTTGTACTGGGAGGGTGCACACTTTTAAGACAATGCATTGCAGTAACTGTTGCTAATATAACTTTTTAAAGAGAAACCAAAAATATTTTATTATGCATTTGTTTGTATGCATAGTTTGGCCTACCTGGAGTGGGGTGTGGTAGTGAGATCCTCCTTTTTTGTCACAGGAAGAGGGGAAACAGCCATCTTCTGGAGGGAGTATTTTAATAATTTTCCTGGGTACTGACTTCCTGTAGTCAGGACAGTACCATTGAGAATGTAAAAAGGTGGTAACTGATTTAAATTAAGTAGCTCTCTGCTTGTTTAAAGCTATAGTTTTTAATAAACATGCTTGTTAATGTTTATTTTGGTACTCATTTATTTATATTTGATTTTTTGAATAAGTTTGTGTTTATTTATGATAATAAAATGCTTGGATTACTTTTCTATAATCACCTATGTAGTTAGTTCAGTCTAGGGAGAGGGGTTTGCCTGCCTGTACATATATACTGGCAGTTTGGTTCATTCTGGTGCTACCTTCCTTTTGTTTAAACCTGGAGATAGTTTGGAGCTGAGTATAGCACCTGCTTTAGGTGAATTCTGTTTGAATGTAAATAGTTTTTTTGTTTGTGCTTGTTTTTTTCTAAAAAAAAAAAAAGAAAAAAGAAAGTTTGTTTTTTTGTACAGTTTATTCATTTTTTTTTTGCCCTTGTGTTCTTAAATAAATATACTTTGGTTTTGCACCAGACTTCAACTGTTCCTGAGTGATTCCCTGCACAATAACACCACCCACTGGTTGCACTTTTCAACACAGTTTTGCAGCCTGCTTGTTACATGTGAGGGAAACCTGTTACAACACGAGCACTGACACAAGACTTGGGGGTGGTGTTGGAAAGGGACTGGGCTATAAAAGAGTGATTTTAGCAGCTCAGGGATGACTTTTGGTATGCTGCGGGAGCTTAAGACACTCTATGGAGCAATAGAGAATAGTGACTGAGGTTTATTTTATTTTTTTTGACTGTTTTATACAAGTGTTTTCTGTTTGTTTAGTGCCTGAGTTTGACTCTGTTAGCTATTCAACGGTAATGACCGTCTCCAGTCTTGCAATAGCGGGTTTGGTGCACTATTATTCAGTAACTTTTTTTTTTTTTTTCAATATAATCACGCCTAAGACTTGTTGTGCGTTGTATTGGTCTGTTCATTTTAACTAGAAAATAAGTATTTTTACAGCTGTTGATAGATAAATCATGTCTCAAAATGTCTCCTGTAGCTATCCTAAAAAAGTGCGAAGCTCTCAAGTTCAGTAGCACTGAGCCAAACCCACTGTTTTTACTATGACAGTCAAAATGACAGCTGCAGTAGTTCTAGGTATAACATATTATATATCCATTAGTTTCTGCAACCCTGGGTCTGCTGATGGTTTGAGATGTTTATATATATATATATATATATATATATATATATATATATATATATATATATATATATATATATATAGGAATAGTAAAAAAAAAGAAAAACAGGTGTCTAGCTGCCAAATCAGTGGAGAAAAAAGCACAATTTTCATGTGTATAACAGCATATAACAGATTTGCAAGCAAATATTGAGAAACAAAAATCAGAACAAGCAGATTATTGTAGTCTCTAACTTTACAGGACTCATTTATTCACTTAATGTGGAACTTTTTTGTGACGGCAAGGGTCTGGTTTGGTACACTGCATTCAGTTCTAGATCTGGTTTACCTGATGATCCTAATGATCTAATCAACAATTGTGATTAGTAATTGTAATTTTCGTTAGTCCAAGCAAGTGGATCAAACTAACTTCATCCTCCAGTTGGATGCATCAAGTGGACTAAACTTGCACTGCAGTTGACCCTTGGAGTCTAAAATGGCAACAATGTGTTGATAATAACAATTTGGCAGTTAAAATATAACAGAAAATATTTGCTTGGAGAAAAAAAAAAAATCCTTAAAATGTGATCACCGATACTAAGGTACCACAAACACATTTATCAATCAAGAGAGTTTGACTAGGCCCTGGTTCACTCACATCCTCTGAGACAAATTTCCCTTCCAAGTGGATCATTTTCACCAAACGCAATGTGGTGGGAAGAGTTGCAGAGGAAAGCGCCTCATCATATACGAGCCTAAAGAAATAGATCAAAGTAACAGGAATATTAAACAAAACAAAGGTAAGCTCATTTGTGTTAAATATTCATTTTTAGATAGCTGTATGTGCCAGCACCATCTAGCAAACAGGTGTTGTGTTGTACGCGTGTGTGTGTGTGTATATATATATATATATATATATATATATATATATATATATATATATATATATACAGTAGTGCCTATAGAAAGTCTACACCCCCTTTCAAAATGTTCACCTTTTGTTGCCTTATAGCCTGGAATTTTTTTCATTTATCTACAAATCCTACCTCACAACTTCCAAGTGAAAAAAAAAATATTCTAGAAATTTGTTGAAAATGAATTAAATAAAACTGAAATAGCTTGGTTGGATAAGTGTCCACCCCCCTTGTAATAGCATTCCTAAATTAGCTCAGGTGTAACCAATCACCTTCAAAATCACACACCGAGTTAAGTGGCCTCCACCTGTGTTCAATTGTAGTGATTCACATGATTTCAGGATAAATTCAACACTTCCTGTAGGCACTTGTCAGGATAGAAGGAAAAATGAATGATGCAAAGTTCCAATTTTTTTCGGATCCGTTCCGCAGAGAAATTGTACCCATGGGCCAGGAACTTCCTACTCACAGTCTGGTAGAACTGTGTTTTGTTCTTCTTATACAGTTCCCAGGTCTGCCGAGTCAGCTCAATAGCAGTATTGTCTTTTGATCGAACTCTGGGTGAATGAAACATACTGAAGGCTAAACATGCACACATAAGTGGACAATATGAGTTAAAGCAGAAACGTGTTGTCATTTTTAACACAGCACAGGTTCTAAACTAGTGCACTGAATCTGTTTTGAGGCAATTGGAATATCGGAATGACGACCAGGAATGGAATGGATCAAGGGCCAGAGTTCATGGTTTATCCCTTGATAAGAATGTGGCATAACTGTATGTCAATAGAATTGCAGTACCTTCCAATGGTGGAGCAGAGTTCGAAACCTGGGTACTGCATGTAGGCTCATTTGCTAAAAGAGGAGGAAACACCACATTTACTCCCATGTCATGATATAGCGTTACACATCATTAGCTATACCTGATATACTTTGTCTAGAATAATGTATGTCCTTATAGTAAGGCCTGAAGCATGGTAGGACGTTCTATTACCATACACACCACAGATGTCTGTTGGAGATTCACCATCCAATATTATGTCAGCACAATACTGTCAATACATTTCCAGGCACTTAGGTTATGAAAGGGAATTAAGAGCAAACAGGTGAGCTCTCTCTACAATACAGTTTAGAAATATGTGCACACAACTCACAGTTTTGTTGCACTGTGCTCTGGCTCTTCAGTATATAATTGAAAAGCTTACTGGCATATGTAAGATCTGCATGAAATAGAATGGGCAAAGATTAGTTGATGTACAAGTGTGGCATTACATTACATCAGAATATGCATTGTTTCAAGAGGGGCTAACAGGTCTGGTAAGGGGTGTCTAAACAAATGCCAATGCAAATCACAAGAACAAAAGGTTACAGGGTTCTGAAGATGACTGATTCTCTCTGTAAAACAAACATTTAATCATGTAGCTTTATCACAGCTTTCAGATGTACTCTAGAACATTTTGGTTGTAGTAGGTATAGTGACAAGTCAAACATGAACCACATTCATAAATGGGGTTCAGTTTATTATCAGTATCAACATTTTTTCTTTCTCTGCAGGTGTAATCAGCAATGTGATAGTTGCCATGCCATCAGTGAGTTTAATTTCCACATTTTCCATTATAGCTGCTCACTAGGGTAGTGGCTACCACTACCATAGCTTTTATAGACACAAAAACACACAGGTGGGTTGAGTGGATCACTCACGATAAAATGTGGCATTGTCACAAGTTAACCATTCAGGTGTGTTAAGTACATCTGGGTTAGTCGTTAGTATATTATTAAATGTGAAAACTATGGATAAATAATTTCACAGGAAAAGGCTTATGTACTGTAACATTTCTTCTGAAAGTGACATTTGGCATAAAACATTGGGACATATTTTGAATGTGTATGTATGTATAAATTAGACTAAATACATTCAAAGCCAACGGTTAACTGGCCAGGGCATCAATGGAGGTCTGCTTTACCTTTATTGTTTGTGGTATAGTCAATAGGCCGCAATAGGAATAGGAACACTACACATGTCATTTAATAAACTAGAGCAATGTAACCTGCTCAGAAAACTATATTGGAAATGCCTGTGTACATAAACACACACATACAGTGTGTGTGTGTGTGTCTATATGTATATATACACACACACACACACACTGTGACATTGTCATGTTTGTGAAGCTGGACTCAGGAAAATGTGTTACTTCTTAATACAGGTTTATTTATGAATAAAAGAAACAGGATTCCTGTGGGGCTGCAACAACAAACAGCCTGAACAGCAGCAGGACAAACTAAGACTGACAAGACAAACTGGACAGAACAAATCCTGCATTGCTGCAGGTATCCAGATCATCACATTCTTTTATTATAAGTCTGTTCAAGCAATAAAAAATGATTTCCATTACATGAGAGTAGATGTTAAATTTCATGCTGATTTGAGCTTGGCTATCGCCAAGATAAGCACCAACTAAGACTCCATCCATTTGTGTTGCTTTCCATCTGATGATGTAGATATCCTTTTGTCTGGTGTTGATTGTTGAAGTGTAATGCTGGCTGCAGGGATCAGCTTATAGCCTCCACAGCGCATCAGCACACACAACGGCTGCGATGCTGGCTCTGGGGATCAACCTAGTGAGGTCTCCCCAGCACAACGTCATGAAAGCCGTCTGAGCTAAGTAGGGTACATCTCTGGGATCTTCAAGTGGGCACCTTCCATCCTCTGTGTTTCATTGAGCCCACAAAACCTCAAGAGGGCTCAACAGTGATTCTGGTGTCCCAGCATCACTCTCCTCCATCCCCCACTCAGCTCAGCCCAGCTTACTTACCCATACATCAGCATTGCTTTCTATTGTGCTTGAGATCCCATCTAGAATCTTTCCGTCTCAACCACAACCAGTTGCTGCTCCTTTCTGCTGCTTAAGATAAGTTCTTCACTGTATGACGCAACTCTTGGCCACTGAACCCGACATTTCTGAGAAACCGGGTTGAGAGTGTGCCACAAATCCTTGACAATCCACCTCCACTGGGTAAACTCGGAATCTCCATCCTCTCTGTTCCACTTCAGCAGCTAGTAGAGCATACCGACGTTTCTTCTTCTCATATGCCTCATTCACAGCATCCTCCCATGGCACTATTAACTCTACCAGATGAACAAGGTGTGCTGATCCAGACCACAAGATAATATCTGGTCGAAGGTTAGCGTTGGCAATCTCAGATGGAAAAATAAGCCGTTGACCAAATCTGCCAGCATCTTCCAGTATCTAGCAGCTTCCAGTAGTCCTGGGCGAGGCTTGGTTTGAACACCTTTTCTTGGTAGTTGCTCTCCTGGATGGAAGAATATTGTCTTTTGTGTGTAATGCTTTGATGGAACTGGTGGCAATTTATTGGTCAGGTTACTCTTGTCTTCCAATGCTAAGACCAAACATCGCAGCACCTGGTCGTGGCGCCCAGTAAACATTCCTTGGCTAAGACCCACCTTACATCCTGTCAAAATGTGCCTTAATGTTGCAGGTGATGAAAACAAAGGACATGAGGGATCCTCACCCACCCAGAGGTTTAGTTTCTGTGGTGATGGGAGAACATCATATGTTGATCTGATGAGGAAACTGATCCTGCTCTGTTCCAATGTCCATAGGTCTTGCCAACCGATCTTGCGTTGTTCCACACTTTCCCATCTCACCCATTCTCCCTGCTTGGCCTGGGAAACTGCCTTTACACATCTGATCCTCTCCTCCTGCTTTTGCACCTCATTGACTACCAGCTTCCTCCGTTGAGCTGGGGTTGCCTTGTTCCATGTAGGAGGAACTGAACTGAGAACAAGACCTCCTTTTCCATACTGAACTTGCCCCATAATACTCCAATTTGAAGGGCAGCCTTAGCATCTTCCACAGCTTTCTTTGCCGACCATTTTCTTCCAGTTTTCAACACAGGTGCTGCCTCCCTTACACATTTGTCAGGTAAATCTACTAATGTCATTTCCAGTCGGACTTTGGCGCACTTAAACTCCTCGGTTATTGCAGTATTCCTTTACCATAAAGTCTCACTCTGCTGAGGCAGCGTGGAACTCCCAACCATTTCCTGATGTATGAACTGATTAAAGCTTCCAGCTTCTCAACTGTTTTCAAGGAAACCTTGTACACAGTCAGTGGCCACAGCAGTCTTGGCAGTAGTCCAAAATGAAAGTTTGCCCTCCCTGTAAAGCACTGCTGTCTATGCTTTTCAACCCTTTCACTGCTTGTTGTCTAACTTCTCCCACATGAACTGTGTCCTTTCGATCCCCGTCGTACCATATCCCTAGACTTTTCACTGGCTTTTCGGACACTGTTGTTATTGTCTTACCGTTAATATAAAACATTATATCTACTACTTTACCTTTTAATTCTAGAAATGCTCCTTGATTTAGTGGGCTTGCATTGCATTTGTGCCCATTCAATGTTATTGGTTAATTTGCCAAATAACCAATTAGTGCAGGCTACTGTTGTAATCATTGTTGTCATGTCATCCATGTATGCTCGAATTGGTGGTAGTCGCATTCCAGAAGCCAAGCGCTCTCCTCCCACTACCCATTTTGATGCCCTAATAATTACTTCCATTGCCATGGTAAAAGTCAGTGGAGAAATGGTTCATCTTACCATTATTACAACTTCTAGGCATTGCCATGTAGTACTGAATTCTGAAGTTGAAAAACTAAATTGCAAATCTCCAATGTAGGCTTTTACTAAATTGGTTATTGTCATCGGTAGGCTGAAAAAATCAAATGCTGCCCAAAGAAGTTCATGGGCACTGAACCATATGCATTAGCCAAATCCAGGAATGTCACATGGAGCTTCTTCCTCTCCTTTTTTGCTGATTGAATTTGTTGCCAGATTACGCTGATGTGTTCTAAACATCCTAGGAAACCTGGAATGCCTGCTTTTTGTACTGACGCAGTTCTTTAATAGGTAAGTTGACAATCTCTGAGCAATAATGCTGAAAAAATCTTGCCTTCTACGTTTAATAGGGAAATAGGACAAAACTGACCAATGCTTGTAGAATCTTTTTCTTTTGGTATAAAGACTCCACCTGCTCGGCGCCATGCTCTCGGTACAACCTGTTTTTCCCATGCCACTTTTCTTGTATACTCTGTATGGAACTCCATTAGGCCCTGGAAATGATGATGCCCTTGCTTTTTTCACAGCTTGCTCTACTTCTTTCCACTTAGGTGCACAGTCCTCCATATGGTATTCGGGTGGATTGATAGGTGGGATGTCTGAAGGAATTGACATAGGCTCCTGCCTTTTTGAATCTGTATGTGTTTCCTCCAAATATCTCTCCAGCTCAAACTTGGATGATTTTAGTGTGCCATTTCTCTCACTGGTGAATATCTTCTTTACAAATTTGAATGGATCTTTATAAAAGTTAGTTCTCACATGCTCTTTCTTTTTGTAGTGTTTCCATAGGCGCTGAGCTCTGCATAATGTTGCAAGCTTATCTTTTATGACCCTTTGTAACAGATTGAGTCCCTCCTTCTGACTTAGTTCTGCTTTTCTCCACTGCCTCCTTTCCTAACTAAGCATTCAATCTCCTGCTGCTGTCTAGACTTTCCAGGAATAGTTTGTACGTTTTCCTTCCTTTTTTCAATTCCAAACCTCTCACTTCCATATGCGTAGATGATGTCCCCAAATTTATCTAGCTCCTTTTCAACTGTTCCATTTAACCTTTCCAAAGTAAAACAGAGATCCATGTTTACTGTGTCCTGTGCAGTTTTCTGAAAAGCTCTTGGCCATTAAACTCCAGGCTTGTGCCCGTTGAGGTTCTTTTCTCTCTTACGCTGGTTCATCTGATCTGGTTCACAAGGATCATTAGGTTCATGTCACGTTTATGACAGGGGTGCTGATATCCTGCGAACTGTGGTTTGCTTCCTGTCGCTGGATTTCATTCAACTGACTTCATAAGAAGTATTGATCAATGCGAGGCCCTTGTCAATTCTCCCTCAAGCACTTCATTCTCCCTTGATGAATCGTCAAACCCCTAACCGTTGTTGCCTTGCGCCAGCCACTGTCACATACCTGGAGTTCCATGTCTTTATTAACTGAAGATCTTGAACTAGTCTTTTGTGAAGTACTCTCCATTCTAATATCCGTTTCCGTTTCTAAGTCATTAACCGTGTTTTTACCTTTGAAAACAGAGCTGGATACTGCCGACCAGGGTAGCTAACCCTTGCCAGCCCCAGTGGGGTCTCTCTATGCTGTCACAGGGTCTTTTCCTTGTTGCCAGCTGCATTATTGACAGCAGTCATTGGATGTATCCAGATCTTCATGATTTCCATTACATGAGAGTAGATGTTAAACTCTCTTATTACATGTGAGTAGATGTTAAAGTTATGTACATCGGTTTTACTAGTTACGTTTGAGAAATAAATGCAATCGCATAATATATGTACATATATGTCGTTCACAATAATAAGTTGTACTTTATTCAAGCTCTTTTCCCATGTTATTCATACCCCCATACTAGGTGTCGGTATCCTGTTTACTAATCCTGCATGTGGTTCTCAAAGCCCCTCTTGTACTGGCTGTGCTCTTCTACTGATTATAGTGTGGGCCTGCTGCAGCGCAGCACCTTTTAAACTGTGCTCCGTATGCATTGACTCTCCGACCAGAGTATGCTTGACCTCTGTTGTCAGTTCCGGCTGCGTCCGAGCAGTTTGCCTTACTAGGACAGGTTTGTCGCGCAGGCCCACGTCATTTGACGTGAAGAAGACGCAGGCACCCAAAAGTCTGCACTACCATCACACAGCCATAGTATGTGATGTCCAACTAGAGTCCAACTAATAACCAATCAACAAACATAACATTTAGCTGTGGAGGATGCATTAGTAGTTTAAAAGCAAGATTGTCACCGCCGAGGCAGTACCATTCAAGGGGGTGTTCCCCCTGGTGTTCACCGCGCAGGCGCAGACACTCCCTGTCGGAGTCGCCTCAGAGACGCCTAAGCTGGGCAGAGAGACATTTTCAGGAGCTGGCAGACTGTGAGGGCTCAGCAGAGAATGCTGGAGACCCTGCTTAAATCTCAGGGCAGACTCCCCCCTACCACCAGGCAGCACCAACTTTCCCAGTCTTGCAACCCATCGCCAGCACCTAGACCTCCTAGCCCAGGTGAGCTGTCTTTTACAGCGTCGAGGTCAGATGTGTCTGACCCAGTCACATCCATTCGGCCTTATGTGTCGCAAAGGGAAATGTTCCAGGCACTCATGCAGCATTCAGCTGCAGCTATGGATGTTTCCTGGCTGGTAGAACAGGAGGGAAAGGGGAACCGCTTTCTACAGAAGGGCACCCATAGCATGCTCTCCCCTTGTGCCAGGATTTTCTCGAGCTAGTTTGCTCATGTTGGAGCAACCCAGCCTCCACCCCCTCAGACTCTACTGCAGGAGCCCAAGAAGCGGGGCTAGACACTAGGGGACAAAGACCCGACCTGCCTGTCCAAGCCGTACAGAAAGACTGACGCCATGCTGAAAAAGGCATATGCATCAGCGGCACTATCAGTCAGGGCGGCCAATGCAATGGCTATACTGTTGCTGTACCAGACACAGCTGACTGAGAAGCTGCAGAAGCGGGCAATGGGGAAATTACTGGTGGTAACAAGAGCGATGACCGACCTAATGGGGGAGTTAGGTCTGGCATCAGGCAGGTCTCTAGTAGCACTGGTTAACATTGGCTAACACCTCTGGCTAACCCAGGCCAAGGTCGTCGAGACCGAGAAGGTAGTGCTATTAGATGACCCCATTAGACCGAGGCACACATTTGGAGTGACCATTGATGTGAGCCTTGAGAGGTCCCACAAGGCCACGGAGGTCGCCTCGAAGTTCTCACGCCTTCCTGCCTACCGTCAATGCCAAAGGTGGCCTTCACAGCCTGCAGGTGCAACTGAGCCTGAACGACTCCCGCCACCCCAAAACAGACAAACAGGCAGAGAAAGAGTCGGCAGAAAGGGACCACCACTGGCCAGGGATAACCAGTTCTCCAGCTGGAGACGGAGGCCGGGGCCTAAGAAAGACCCACCTCCTCCCAAGCCCAAGGGAGGCCGCCCCTGAGGGGCCCCAGATGCCACCAATCCCCCTCACAACCAGACTGGCCCAAGGCAACGACCCATGGCAAGGCTGCACCCAATAATCATCCACCAGCCTACAAGGGTGTGCTCCACACCACCGTTGAACCAGCGAGCGCGATACAGGTGATCGACAGTCTTGAACAGAAGAACGCTGTGTGCTTGGTAAACCCAAGCAATGCCATCAGTGGCTTTTACTCCAGGTAATTCCTGGTGCCCAAGTGGGACGGCGGTTTCAGACCTATTCTGGACCTCAGGGTCCCCAGTTTATTCCTCAAACAAAGGAAGTTCAACATGTTGACAGCAAAGCGTACTTTCCAGTCCATCCGACCGGTTCACATTGACCTGCAAGACGCCTACTTCCTTTGTCCTGATCCATCCTGTGCACAGAAAGTATATGCGCTTCACCTTTCAAGGCAATGAGTATGAATTCTGCATGCTACCGTTTGGCCTCTCGCTGGTGCCCCGCACATTTTCAAAGTGCATGGATGCAGCACTGGCTCCACTCAGGCTGCGGGGTATTCAGATCCTGAACTATCTGGATGATTGGATAGCTTGCGCGCATTCCAAAGCACGCGCAGAGGCGCGCACACAAAGCAGGTCATAGATCATGTGACGAAGCTAAGGCTCTCTATACATCAACAGAAGAGCAACTTCATACCGTCTCAGTCTACAGTGTTCCTGGGGATCAAACTGAACACTGTGAGCATGCTTGCCTCACTGTTGGAAGACATGATTTGGTCGTTGGAAGCCATACTCTCCCTATTTAGAGGGGATTCTCTCCTACAGGTCAAAATATATCAAAGGTTGTTGGGGCTGATGGCAGCCGCCTCAAGAATCCTTCCACTAGGGCTGCTGAGAATGTGCTTCAAGCCTGGGTAAATACGTTCAAGGTGCACCCAGTCTGAGATCGGTACCGTCTGGTGTGAGTGTCCAGACAATGCCGGAAGACACTGGAGTGGTGGCTCCGTCCTGGCAATCTGTGTCTCGGATCTCCCCTTGGGTCCCCTCACAGAAGGGAAATAGTCACAATAGATGCCTCCAGCCTGGGCTATGGTATGGAATGGGAAAGGAATAAGAGGTCAGTGGAAGGGACATTGGCAGCAAACGCACATAAATGCCCAAGAACTGCAAGCAGTAAACCTGGCATTACCTCATTTTCACCAGCAGTTAGCACAGAAACATGTGCTGGTCCGGACAGACAATACTACAGTGGTAGCTTAAATAAACCACCAAGGCGGCCTGCGCTCACCGGGCCTTCGCCACGCAGCGCACAGACTCCTGTCCTCGACGCACAGAAACTTGCGTTCCATCAAGGCGGTTCACCTCCCCGTTGTGGACAACAAGGCAGCAGATCTCCTGTCCAGAAGAGCTCCGGACAGCTCGGAATGGAGACTGCATCCTCAGGTGGTGAAACAGATTTGGGAGAGGTTTCGTACTGCACGAGTCGACCTCTTTGCCACAGCCGAGTCCACTCATTGCCCCCTATGGTTCTCCATGGAGAGATGGAGCCCCCCTGGGATTAGATGCGCTAGCTCACCCCTGGCCACAGGGGCTATTTTATGCATTTCCTCCACTACCATTATTACCCCTGACACTAAAGAGGATCAGGGTGGAGAGAGCACAGGTTCTGCTGGTTGCACTCAGATGGCAGAGGCACCCATGATTTGCTCTCCTCTCCAACATGTTGTCAGCTCAACCGTGGCAGCTCCTGCTGTGCAAGGACCTCCTGAGCCAATCGGGGGGGCTATTATGGCACCCGAACCCAGCCCGCCTCCAACTCTGGGTCTGGCCATTGAATGGAGCCGTCTATTCAGATGAGGCTTGTCAGATGCAGTAGTATAAACACTACAGTCTGCTAGGACGCCGAGACTAGAGCCCAGTACTCATACAAATGGAAAGTTTTCCGAGACTGGTGCATTGCCAAAGGTCACGACCCTGTGACCTGCCCCATTGAGTGTGCCACGACAAAACTGACTCTTTGTCCCTGGGACACAGTTCCTGGCAGTGCAATTTTTTAAAGGGGCTTGGAGGCTTTGTCCTCCCATGAAAAGTGGGATCTAGAACTGGTACTGTGAGTCCTTACAGGTCCCCCATTCAAGTCCACGGCATCAGCAGAACTGTGCCCTGTCTCTTTGAAGGTGGCGTTTTTAATAGCCATTACATTTACCAGACGAGTAAGTGAGCTTCATGCGCTGTCCATCGATGACACATGCATAGATTTCACTGGAAATGACTCGTGGGTAACATTAAGAACAAATGCCTTTTTGCCAAAGGTGGTATCTTCATTCCATTTTAACCAACCAGTGGTTTTGGAAACGTTCAGACCTCCCCCACACGAGTCAGAGGAGGACTGAAGACAGCAACCACTTTGCCCAGTTCGGGCTCTGCACTGTTACTTGGTTAGGATGGCATCCTGGAGACAGTCCAACCAGCTGTTTGTCTGCTATGGGTCCCACTCTAGATATCAGTCCCTATTGAAGCAACTTCTAGTGTACTGGGTGGCGGATGCTATACGCTTGGCGTATGAACTGTCGGACTCCCCCTTACTGGGGGTCATTATGACCCATTCTACCAGGGTCCAGGCAACTTCGTGGGCTCTCCTTCATGGCGCCTCCTTAAATGAGCTATGTAATGGACAGGTAGTCAGACATTTATGCGTTTTTACCGCCTTGATGTTGCAAACCGAGCAAGACCCTCTCTGGACTCTCGGGTGTTGCAGGCGGCATGCCCTTAGGCGTCACGTGGACTCTGAGGCTATCGCCGTGAGGTCGTACTGTCGGTAAACTGGAGACACAACAGCTTTGGTACAGCTTCTCATTTGGTAATGGGTGTCATTCCATTGAAAGGGACTGTTTAGGTTATTGCCATAACCCTGGTTCCCTGAAAGAGAAAGACAACCATTATCCTTCAAGGTCGTGTCTCTGATTTCGAAAGAAAATGGTGATATGCTACTGTGGAGACATCCCACTTCAACAGGAGGTGGGAGGGACCTCCTCCTCACAGCAGGGCCCTGATAGGGCAGCTTTTTATATATGCACAGTGATTGGTGGTCAGAGAGGGCTCTTCCCATTCGGTAATGGTTGTCATTCTCTTTCAGGGAACCAAGGTTATGGCAATAATATAACATTTTCTTCCATCAAGTATGAAAATGCAAATATCAGAAGCAAATACATACTGCAGGACAGTTTTTTTTTTTTCTTTCGGGCGGATTTCCATGGGTAGAACTTAAGGGCGGCTACTTTTTACTTCTGATGCTTGAGTACTTTTAAGATATGATACCTCTCAAATAGTTTTCTTGAAGGATACTTTGACTTTTACTTAATTACTTTTTTTTCCAAGTAAAAGTACTTTCTCTCTCTCTCTCTCTCTCTCTCTCTCTCTCTCTCTCTCTCTCTATATATATATATATATATATATATATATATATATATATATATATATATATATATATATATCGGGTCAGGATCGCGTCTCTCTACCCAATGCAGTACTTGTTTTCATGATGTCTGTGGAATATAAATTACTCTTGTCATTAATCTTCTTGAATCTAATGTAACCTTGGGGAGGGGGTAAGTGTCATCTCTATACTTTGTCAAATAAATGTGGAAATTATGCTTTATAATCAAAGACAATAGTCTATTTCCTAACTTTAAATTAAATGATATTTCCTTGAATTGACTTTGTCTTGTTCAGATAGGTAAATTCTTGCTAGGTTTTTTTTTTATAAATATGACCTTTACCAAAATCCATTAATCTTTGCTGTTGTTGTGTCTGACGAGGTATTTGTACTGGATGGAACACAGTGAGTTCCATTTCTCATGTCTTTAGCTATACAAAAGGCTGAAGAAAGAAAATGGTCTCATGAAGATATGCTTTAGAAAGTCTTAAAAGAGTGTTTACCAGGGGGGGGGGGGGGATCTGTGCTGACTGTGCTGGTGTGTTCATAGTGCTACAGGAAGAGGTCTGCAGTCGTCCAATACCCGCCCATGGGTCATGGTCATAACACTCTACTGTTTCCTCAGGTCAGCCCTTTTAGGACGTACCGGGAAATAAAGAAGCTTGGGTCGAGAGCCGAGAATGGCTGGGACAGAAGGAAACCAGGACAGAAACCGAAAAGACAGAAACAAAAAAGAAACTTAGTAATAGTGAGGAAACCATGGGCAGACCCCCTGTGTATTGTTATAGAAGGCTGAGGAACAGTCAGAGTAGGACGGAGACTCAGGCCGTGCGAGTAACGACGGCTGGGGTAACGCTGCCGAAGTGCAGCAAAATTTAATTATAGTTTTGATTACTGTGTTTTCTTTTCCTTTTTTCTTTTGCCTTTGGTTTTTGGATTATTGTTTTGAGCACCTGTAAGTGCATCTGCACTTGTCCTGTACCGCCTGTGGTATTTCCGTAGTTCTGCTTTTACCATCGTTGGTAGGCAGACCACGGTCAACAGCACCCTCTGCGGGCTAAAAATTAAAAAAAAAAAACACCCTGCACAATAAAACTGGGCACCTGTGTTTCCAAGCACAACTTTCTGTCTTCTGTGTCAGTGAATTACCCACCACCCTTCCACAGACTGGTATCATTTTTTTTTAATAACCACTGGCATTTTAGATTATGTTTTTAAATTTAATTATATTTTAGAAATGCATTTATTTTAGTCTATATACTCTGCCTAGTTGTTATGGCTTTGGTTATGTTGGTTGTCATTAAATATCAATTAGTACCTGTATAGGGACTCACGCATACTTTATAAAAACACTGAATCAAAAATGAAAGGGACATTTGTGTATACTTGAGTAAAGTGTACCTTAGAAGGACTTAACTAGGTCAATAATGTTTGCCGGATATTTTCTAATAGTAATTCACTGTTTATACTACTTTGTAACATCCATGGGGGTGTCCTCTGCACATTACTAAACAATACTCTATAAACCTGCAGCAGAGCGGAGGCCATGCACATGGAAAGTTGAGCACAGCAGAACAACCCAGTTAAACGAGGCAGTCTTCCCAGCGACAGCGAGTGGGAGAAGTACAGGCGTGGAAAAGTACAGAGCAGTTTCGAAGCAGTTTGAAAGCAGGTTGACGGCTGCAGAAGAAACTAAACTTAAAAAAAAAAAAAAAAAACCTCAACATGGTCTTCAAGCCAGTAATCTGTGACACCTGCTTGATGTGGGAAATCCGAGAAAACCCAGCGGAGCTAAACCAAGTGTGCGTAAAGTGCCGCGCGATCCAGGATTTGCATAAACTAGTAAGTATGCTAGAAATGGAGCTGGAAGAAGTGAGACAGCAACAGGATCTTGAGGAACTGGCACACCCACAATTCATGGAAGTCTGCATCACCCCTAACAGACTGAAAGCCACCAGGGAGATAGAAGGTCAGAACAGCTGGGTTCAGGTAGGCAGAAGCAGGGAAAAAAAGAAACTTCGTCAAACACAACCACCAGAAATCAAAACAACCAACAGATTTGAGTCACTTCAGAATTTTGATGAGCGGAACCAACAACAAGAGAATGAAAGGAACAACATCCAGGACCCTATTGACAGTGGTGACCAGACAGCAAAAAGAAGGGAGGTCATGATTGTTGGGGACTCCATATTGAGAAACACAGCAAGTTCAATTCGCAGTTTGGACCCCCTTACTACAACAGTGTGCTGCCTTCCGGGAGCCTCGGTCAAGCACATCACTGAGAACGTGGACAGGCTCCTAGAACGAACAGGAGACGACCCGGTAGTAGTCGTCCACATTGGTACAAACAACATTGGAAGAGACAGACCAAAATCCCTGCAAAACAAATTCAGAGAGCTAGGAAGGAAATTAAAAGAGAAAACCAAAACTGTGGTATTTTCTGGTATACTACCCGCACCTTGCAAAGGACCATATGGACAGCTGGAAATAATTAATCAAAACGCATGGCTGAAGACGTGGTGCACACGGGAAGGCTTCACCTATCTTGATCATTGGACCACATTCTACAACGAGGACTATCTGTATAGACGGGATGGACTGCATTTAAATAACAAGGGAACTAGTCTACTCGGAGAAAAGATCCTCGAGCAGGTTCGGAAGCATTTAAACTAGAAAGGAAGGGGGGAGAAATCAACAAAAAAACAGAAGGGAGACCGCATCAAAACAAGAACAACAACTCAGGTAAGACAACCATTAAATGTATTTATCTAAATGCTAGAAGTATCAGAAACAAAATTCTAGAACTTGAAGCTACTGCACTAACAGGTAACTATGATGTGATAGGTGTTACAGAAACGTGGTTGTCTGAGAGTGATGGGGACGAATATAATATTTGTGGGTATACACTGTATAGGAAAGACAGGCAGGACAGAAGAGGAGGAGGGGTAGCGCTATACATAAGAAACAGTCTTGAAGCCCAGGTGTTAAACCTGGACAAAGAAAATAAAACCGAATCAATATGGGTCAGAATAACAGACAAAAATTCCAAAGGCATAATAATAGGAGCATGCTATAGACCGCCAGATTCAGACGGTGAGCACAATAATCTGTTATACAATGACATTAGAAATGTGTGTAGCAAAGGAGAAGCCATACTAATGGGGGATTTCAACTTCCCCCAAATAAAATGGGAAAACCCGGTGGGTAGCGCAAAGGATGAAATAGAAATGGTGGAAATGACAAATGACTGCTTCCTAACACAATTTGTGAAGGCACCGACTAGAGGGGAGGCATGCCTTGATTTAGTCTTTTCAAATAACGAAGATAGAATAACTAAAACAGAGGTCAGAGAACCACTGGCAAACTCAGACCACAACATGTCTTCAACATCCCCAAAAATAATGACTAAAGCTAAGGTTTACAATTTTAGAAAAGCAAACTATGAAGGTATGAAACAGAGACTAACAGAAGTAGATTGGAGTAAAATAGAGAAAACACCCACAGAAGAAGGATGGTTGTTCTTCAAAAATGTAGTACTAGAGGCGCAAAACAATTATATCCCTAAAGTAGACAAATCTAAATGTAAAACTAAATTGCCAAAATGGTTTAATAGATCAATTAAAAAAAAATATTCAGCGAAAAAAGGCACTTTACAGAGCATTAAAAAAGGACCAAAAAGAAAGTACGCAGAAAGAGTACACAGAACTGCAAACGCAAGTCAAAAAGGAAGTTAGAAAGGCCAAGAGAGAAATAGAAATGAACATTGCTAAGGGAGCTAAAACCAATTCCAAAATGTTTTTCCAATATTACAACAGCAAGAGAACATTCAAAGAGGAGATTAAATGTTTAAGAGATACAAATGGCAAAATCGTAGAGGAAGAAAAAAAAATAGCAAATATGTTAAATGATTACTTTTCACAAGTTTTTACAAAGGAAGATACTGACAACATGCCCCACATGTCATCCAGTTCCTGTCCAGTTTTAAATAACTTTAGCATAACTGAGGCAGAAGTGTTAAAGGGACTAGGAGCTCTTAAAATAAACAAATCCCCTGGGCCAGATGAGATCCTCCCAGTAGTACTCAAAGAAATGAAAGAAATAATTTACAAACCGCTAACCAAGATCATGCAGCAGTCTCTTGACACAGGGGTGGTACCGACAGACTGGAAAATTGCAAACGTAATACCGATCCACAAAAAGGGAAACAAAACTGAACCAGGTAACTACAGACCAGTAAGCCTGACTTCTATTATATGCAAACTTATGGAAACTATAATAAGATCCAAAATGGAAAATTACCTATATGGTAACAGGGTCCTGGGAGACAGTCAACATGGTTTTAGGAAAGGGAGATCGTGTCTAACTAACTTGCTTGATTTTTTTGAGGATGCAACATCCATAATGGATAATTGCAAAGCATATGACATGGTTTATTTAGATTTCCAGAAAGCTTTTGACAAAGTCCCGCACAAAAGATTAATTCTCAAACTGAACGCAGTTGGGATTCAAGGAAACACATGTACATGGATTAGGGAGTGGTTAACATGTAGAAAACAGAAAGTACTGATTAGAGGAAAAACCTCAGAATGGAGTGTGGTAACCAGCGGTGTACCACAGGGATCAGTATTAGGTCCTCTGCTATTCCTAATCTACATTAATGATTTAGATTCTGGTATAGTAAGCAAACTTGTTAAATTTGCAGACGACACAAAAGTAGGAGGAGTGGCAAACACTGTTGCAGCAGCAAAGGTCATTCAAAATGATCTAGACAAGATTCAGAACTGGGCAGACACATGGCAAATGACATTTAATAGAGAAAAGTGTAAGGTACTGCACGCAGGAAATAAAAATGTACATTATAAATATCATATGGGAGATATTGAAATTGGAGAAGGAATCTATGAAAAAGACCTAGGAGTTTTTGTTGACTCAGAAATGTCTTCATCTAGACAATGTGGGGAAGCTATAAAAAAGGCTAACAAGATGCTCGGATACATTGTGAAAAGTGTTGAATTTAAATCAAGGGAAGTAATGTTAAAACTGTACAATGCACTAGTAAGACCTCATCTTGAATATTGTATGCAGTTCTGGTCACCTCGCTATAAAAAAGATATTGCTGCTCTAGAAAGAGTGCAAAGAAGAGCGACCAGAATTATTCCGGGCTTAAAAGGCATGTCATATGCAGACAGGCTAAAAGAATTGAATCTGTTCAGTCTTGAACAAAGAAGACTACATGGCGACCTAATTCAAGCATTCAAAATTCTAAAAGGTATTGACAGTGTCGACCCAAGGGATTTTTCAGCCTGAAAAAAGAAACAAGGACCAGGGGTCACAAATGGAGTTTAGAAAAAGGGGCATTCAGAACAGAAAATAGGAGACACTTTTTTACACAGAGAATTGTGAGGGTCTGGAATCAACTCCCCAGTAATGTTGTTGAAGCTGACACCCTGGGATCCTTCAAGAAGCTGCTTGATGAGATTTTGGGATCAATAAGCTACTAACAACCAAACAAGCAAGATGGGCCGAATGGCCTCCTCTCGTTTGTAAACTTTCTTATGTTCTTATGTTCTTATGAAAGTGCAAAACATATGCTAATGAGAAAATTGGTCTCCGATGGCACTTTCTATTTTACATTGCGATCAAACAAGTATTATGATAGTAAATGTCACTTATAAATAACCAGATAAAAGATTGTCACTTTAAATACAGTTACTGCCTCTAAGGCAGACAATATGTTTTATTTATGGCTTTTACTCTGTAGTAGGTGTGTGACTAGTAACAGCTATAAAAAGATAACTGTGACAAGTATGACAGTTTTTCAAAGGAGTAATATACAAGTACAACGCAATCACCAGACGTGTGCCCTCCCACTATGATGACGTTGGATGCTAATACTGACGAGTGTGAAAGGAATGAAGCGCGGATTAGGAGCATGTAGGGAATGCCAACAGATAGTTTTTTTTTTTTTTTAAATGTTAATACATTTTTTATTATAATTAAGAGAACGGCTTCAAGAAATACAACTGGGTAATGTACCTTTCTCTGTAACTAACGTTTGGCTGAATTGCTTCATTTTTATTAAATAGGTACAGCACTGTATATAAATATTTTCAGCAAATCACATGATGTGTGTCAACATCCAACATCAGCTTGCCTTGCTGTTGAGAATTACACACAAGAATATACACAGCAACAAGCTGCAACCTGTATTTTCTCCAAAATGTATTGCAGTGGCATGTGCCATCTTGCCCCCCCCCCCCCCCCCCCCCCCCACCCCCCCCCCCACCCCCCCCCCCCCCCCCCCCCTTTCCTGCTCTCCTCCCCCGATTGAACTGATCAATCCATTCAGGTGTTAAGAAGTTACAAACTACTTCACTACAGTACTAAATGTGTTCTCGGCTCCCTTATATCAAAACAGGAATACATGCATTGCCCTCCCTATCATAATGTTACTTCTGTGGTTGCAATTACATTGATTAATGAATTATGTCACATGTGCTAAATTCTTTCATAGACCTGCAATAGTTGACAAACAAAGAAGATACTATCTGATGGTGTAAAATGCGTGTTCAAATTACAAGCTGTCTGTATCTGTATTTGATGCATTGATAATTCAAATAGTGACTGATTTAGGTCCCGATAAAATGTAATTGAATTCTGTTTCACACTTGTTTTTTTTTTTTTTTTTTTTTTTTTTTTTTTTTTTTTAATGTATGCTTAGCAAACGTTACTCAGGCTTCAAGTCATACAGGTACTATGACTGTCTTTTGAACATTTAGTTTTTAATATAACTAAATCAATGCTAAGCATATTTACACACACAATCAGCACAAAAACAAGATTTTGAGATGCATTAATTATTACCGTATTATGGTTATTTAGAATATAATCAGAGACAAAGAATGATATATGTAATGTTTCATACAGGTGAAGGTATAACAGGAATACAACAATACTTGACCACATGGTTGCATTAATCTACATTGTAACAGGTGTTAAATTGCAGGTCACCTGATTTGGATCCTTGCATGTACTGTAATGTACTATAAAGCTGTGCTATGTACAGTAATTGACTCGGGGATGATTCCCTACAAATAACCTCCAATCCAAATTTTGGATCCTGTTTTATTCTTCCAAACTGAAAAAAGGCGGGCGGTTTTTAGATGTTTAAGAACATTTTTGTGGTGACTGCAGTAGGCATCTAGAATATTATACATACAATACAGACAAGAAGACACATATTTCAAGTAAAACTCAACTTTTAATAGGCTGAACCAACAAAAGTAAAAAAAATAAAAAAATAATCCAGGTGTTAACAGCCACCTTTTATCAATAGGGGACACAGAGTGCATGTCTGCTAAAACACACACCCTAGTATTCCATCAATATATTGATCTTAATTAGTAATGCCATTTCTAATCTGACAGGGACCCATCGCTTTTATAAAAAAATAAATATATAAAAGGTAACTTTTTTGTTCATTTGTTTGTTTTGTAAAAAGAAATATATATATAGACGGATGCAGTGAAGTGTCATACATGTCTGAAAATTCTCAATACTGGTACTAAAAAAAAGTGTGTTTATAGATAGAGAGAGAGAGATCTGCAAAGTTCTCTGTCTGAGATGGGAGTCAGTGTTCACACATCAACAATAAGCCGGTCCCTACACAAAACTGGCCTGTATGGACGGGTGGCAAGAAAGAAGCCATTACTCAAAAAGCCTCATCTTAAAACACATATGGAATTTGCGAAAAAGCATGTAGATGATACTGCAGACATGTGGAAGAAGGTTTTGTGGTCAGACGAGACAAAAATTGAACTTTTCGGTCTAAATTCCAAGTGTTACATCTGGCGCAAGCCCTACACTGCACATCACCCAGTCAACAGCATCCCAACTGTCAAGCATGGTGGTGGCAGCATCATATTATGGGGATGCTTCTCTTCAGCAGGGACTGGGAAGCTTGTCAGGATAGAGGGGAAATGGATGAAGCAAAGTACAGGCGAATCCTTGAGGAAAATCTTTTTGAGTGAGCCAAGACTCTGAAACTGGGAAGGAAATTCACATTTCTGCAGAACAGTTACCTGAAGCACAAAGCTAAAGCTACACTGGACTGGTTGAACAAGAAGATAATTAATGCTCTTGAGTGGCCTAGTCAAAGTCCTGCTTCTAATAAGTACTGACTTAAGGGGCTGAATACTTATGCAACCAGTAAATTTAATTTTGTACATTTTCTTTGCAAGTTTTGCTGACATTTAACCATCTACTGCATCTAAAAAGTTTCCCTCGTTTCCTGTTATTTAGGGCATTCTAAACTATATATATATATATATATATATATATATATATATATATATATATATATATATACATACACACACACACACACACATCATTTTCACCCCCCTTCATTAATCTAATTTGTTGCTCCAAAGCAATGTTGTGCAGTTAAGGCAGTACAAACTAAACAAACACATTTCATTTTAGTGCTTTATTTCATTGCACAAATCAAACTAGAGATAATAAACAACTGTATTCATACATCGACGTTTTTAATATTTACAATAAACAAAATAACAAACATGTTTTTAAAACTATTTATAAAACAGTTTTTTCTTTTAACTCTCAGGAGGTAAATTAGTGCAATTTAACAATTAAAAAAAAAAAAAATCAGCATGGAATAGCAGAAAACAGTTGCTTGCCAGCGTGAAGCAGATATACAGATCACACTTTGAGCACTTTACTTTTGGAATGCCTCTGAATTACAACATTTCCACATGCCTCAATGTCAGCCAATCCTGGGGGTTGCAGAGTTTTGCCACAGTATATCTCAAAGTTGTGCACGATGCCATCAAAGCCAGCAGTGACCATTAATTTATAGCCTAATTTCTTGGGCTTCTTTTGGATGCTTTAGTCTATGACAACCCTTAAAGGGCACCATTTGCTCACTTAGCAAAACTTAGCTTTTCAGCCATAGGTATGTCATTCAACTTTTTAACAAAATGGGTAATGAGTTTGACCTTGTAAAATTCATAAAAATCACTATGTCCCCTTGCTGGTTGTGCCATTTTCTCATTGAAATGTAAATGTTTTTTTAAATGACTTCCCATCTTTCGTGCGTCATTGTGTCTGTGACTTGAGGAATTCTACTGCTTGAGCTCCAAAACATGCAAGCTGAAGGCAAGTTAAAAATTGACATGTACAATGCAGTCTCAAAAAACTGCTTCAATTCCTCTGCGGTCATGCTTAGTGGCTTAATAGGATTGCATTGCATACAAATTTGACTGGTAAACGGTTGTCTAGAGAGAAAAACAACTGAAAATACAACAATGGAGAAAGTACATTATGTGACTCGTGGAGTGTGTCTAGCCATGGGGGAATAGCAGGAATAGTGGAATCACAAGGTATTCTCCATGTAGGGTTCCCTGTTGTTCTTTTGGACATCTTGTGGCTCCAATTCTGTATTTTCATCTTCAGATTCGGATTGCAGTCCATTGGCTGAAAAGAAAAAAATAGATTATTATACTTCATTTTCAATATAAATAAAAACTAATTGTAAATATTTGATCTACATTTATACCTAAACAAAATATATGAAAGCAAGGATCTGTAACTGTCTCCTACATAGTACTGACTGTACAACTCTATTATTTTAAAAACAGAATTTAAATTCCCTCAATAAATAATACAACAAGTAATGTATACTTTCTAGCCATGCTATTTCTCAAACATGTTTCTGGGATCCATTCCTCATCACTGCCACTAAACTCAAGCTCACTGTCCTCACTATCTAAAGGGATACTTCTAACAGCAACAGAAGTTTGTTTTCTTCCATAAAATGTTCCTGTATCCATCTTGCATGTGAATATAATTGACATCATTGACTGAAAATATGTATCTATATAATGTTTTATATTGGTTTTAAGTACTCCCATTGCACAATGTAGCTTTCAAGCAACATATAGTCAGCATCTACTTTCCAGTCAAATTCACAGTGTAGCTTTGAGGCAACAAAATCTAATTAAAAAAACAAAACAAAATAGAGGCAGAAATTAAAAATACCCCAAAACACACCCATATGTGTCTTTGGTGTTTCATAAACATAAAAATATTTTTGGTATGTATCAAGCTAACAAAACATGACATTAAAACGTTAAAAGTTTCTCACCTCATTGACACACCATGTGCTTTTGGGGTCCAGCTTCCTGAAAGGATATCTCACCTCCTAAAATTGATCCCTGGTTTTTATTAGATTGTAAAATGTGTTGCCTACTAGCAACATCATGCATTGAAAGTTAAATATCTTTATACAGGGGGGTGATAGTGACAAAATTATATTTTGTTGCCTCATATAACAGTGTTCAGTTTAACCACTATAGGTTTGAATAAATAAAGTTTGTATGAAAACTGTGTATAAATTATTTATAATTCAATAAAACGTGACACTATTGGTAGGGGGTGACTACTTCTGCAAAACACTGTGTGATCAATCAGAGCTATTGAACAAATGTTGCTCGGAAACAAGAGGAACGTGAGTTCATCTTCAAACTGGATACTGGTTTTCTACCTCATTACAATCTATAGTACTTGTTTTTATACATTGCATAAGTGTGTATGTATGTGTGTGTTTATATATATATATATATATATATATATATATATATATATATATACACACACACATACAGTACTGTGCAAAAGTTTTAGGCAGGTGTGAAAAAATGTTGTAAAGTAAGAATGCTTTCAAAAATAGACATGGTAATAGTTTATATTTATCAATTAATAAACTGCAAAGTGAGTGAACAGAAGAAAAATCTACATCAAATCAATATTTGGTGTGACCACCCTTTGCCTTCAAAACAGCATCAATTCTTCTAGGTACACTTTTTTGAAGGAACTCGGCCGGTAGGTTGGCCCAAACATCTTGGAGAACTAACCACAGTTCTTCTGTGGATTTAGGCAGCCTCAGTTGCTTCTCTCTCTTCACGTAATCCCAGACAGACTCGATGATATTGAGATCAGGGCTCTGTGGGGGCCATACCATCACTTCCAGGACTCCTTGTTCTTCTTTACGCTGAAGATAGTTCTTAATGACTTTCACTGTATGTTTGGGGTCGTTGTCATGCTGCAGAATAAATTTGGGACCAATCAGATGCCTCCCTGATGGTATTGCATGATGGATAAGTATCTGCCTGTACTTATCAGCATTGAGGATACCATTAATTCTGACCAAATCCCCAACTCCATTTGCAGAAATGCAGCCCCAAACTTACAAGGAACCTCCACCATGTTTCACTGTTGCCTGCAGACACTCATTCTTGTTGCTGTGCTCAGTCTTGCCATGGTGTATGACTTTTGACAGTAAACTGTCTTCAGCAACCTCACCTTGTTAGCTGAGTTTGGCTGTTCCTCACCCAGTTTTATTCCTCCTACACAGCTGTTTCTGTTTCAGTGAATGATTGTGTTTCAACCTACATATTGAATTGATGATCATTTGTACCTGTTTGGTATAATTGTTTAATCATACACCTGACTATATGCAAGTGTACCTAGAAGAATTGATGCTGTTTTGAAGGCAAAGGGTGGTCACACCAAATATGGATTTGATTTAGATTGTTCTTCTGTTCACTCACTTTGCATTTAATTAATTGATAAATGTAATCTGTTAACCTGTCTATTTTTGAAAGCATTCTTACTTTACAGCATTTTTTCACACCTGCCTAAAACTTTTGCATGGTACTGTATATATGTATAAAAGTCAAAAGTTTGAGTTTGAAACCAGGTTCTCTCATGATTATCCATAGATTTTAACTGGATAAACTTGTCTATAAACACTTAATATTTCATTATATGATAAATGTACTTATATAAGCTGATAATCATAAGTGAATTGCATTCAAACATTTTATTTTCAAATGAAAATGTAAATCTAGTCAATTTCAATGAAATGGTCACCCAAAGTAAAGGGATTTCAGTCTGAAGCCCAAGTCAGTTAAAAGTCTGAAATGTGTATAACACGGTGTAAGAACACTGGCCACAGTACAAAAGTGTCTTTGTTAGATATTCTCTGAGTTAACTAGAAAGTTACCTAATTAACCTTTTGTCACCAATTGTTGCTAACAGGTGAGGGTCCATGATTACTATAAATATAGGTAGCATAGGCACAAGTTTGTTATTCCTGAATGTAAGGGAGCAGACAATGGCAAAATACGCTCAGTTAAGCAAAGACAAAAGACAGTCTGTAATTACTTTAAGAAACGAAGGTCAATCTTTAAGACAAATCGCATGAACTTTGCAAGTGTCTGTAACTGCTGTGGCCAAGACCATCAAACGATTTGAAGAAACTGGCACTCATGAGGACCGAACAAGGTCAGGCAGGCCAAGGGTGACCTCAGAATCAGAGAACAAGTTCACTCGAGTCACAAGTCTGTGAAACCGGTGATTAACTGCCCCTGAAATACAAGCTCAGCTAATTGCTATTAGAAGTACAGATGTTTCAACATCAACTGTTCAGAGGAGATTGCGTGAAGCTGGCCTAACTGGAAGAATTGCTGCAAAGAAACCATTATTAACAGCGCAGAATAAGAGGAAGAGACTTGCCTGGGCCAAAAAACACAGAAACTGGAGGGAAAGTTTGTCTTATGAAC
The DNA here is from genome assembly GCF_017654505.1 of Polyodon spathula. NCBI lineage: Eukaryota > Metazoa > Chordata > Actinopteri > Acipenseriformes > Polyodontidae > Polyodon > Polyodon spathula. The sequence goes on from NC_054548.1 coordinate 28,358,389, forward strand.
CGATGAGTCAAAATTTGAAATATTTGGGTCCAACCGCTGAGTATTTGTAAGATGCCGAGAGGGTGAGCGCATGAGTTCTGCATGTGTGGTTCCCACTGTCATGCATGGAGGAGGCAGTGTTATGGTCTGGGGTTGCTTTGCTGGTGACTTGGTGATCTTTACCAATTCCATGGCAAGCTCAACCAGTATGGCTATCATAGCATACTTCAGAGGCATGCCATTCCATTAGGATTACAGCTAGTTGGGCAGTTCTTCATTCTTCTGAAAGATAAACACCCGAAACACAAGTCAAAGTTGTGCAAAAACTATCTGGCGAAGAAGGAAAGTGAAGGACAACTCAATCTAATGACCTGGCCTGCCCAGTCTCCAGACTTCAATCCCATAGAACTTGTATGGGACAAACTGGACAGAAGAGTCAAAGCAAAGCTAACCAGAAGTGCCCTACATCTCTGGGAAGACATGTCGGGTGATTTCCTGCTGAAACTTGTTAACCGAATGCCTCGTGTTTGTGAGGCTGTTAGTAAGGCAAAGGGTGGCTGTTTTAGAGACAATTTTTAATTTTCTTGAACATTGCTTTGATATTCCTTATGTTTTATTTTGTATATTGTAATGTGTTTTCATTTTCAAGTATTTACAAAAACGTATACAATGTAAAACATTGTCAATTATGAAAAAAAAACTAATTTATCTATATATACATATATGTATGTATATTAGCTCAAAGAGCTATATGTGTGTGTGTGCGTATGTGTGTGGATGACATGCAGCTTTTTTCCTTACATTAGAATTGTAGTGATTCAAAATGGGTTCTTTTTGTTAAAGTTCTGATGCAACCTTTGAAAGTAAACATCAATCTATCTTTCCTACTTTCACCTGAAGTAGAGACTTTTGAGGTCTTGAAAGCTGTGAATAATTTTTATTTAGTTAGTCCAATAAAAGGTATCACTTCTCCTTCACTTTGTCTATCTTCAAACTGGGAACTTTGCAACCTCTGGGAATGAACATTCTATTCCAGTAATTATGACACCATCACAGCATTTTCATATAATTACAATTCTTGAACAACAACAAGTTTACTGCTTATTTTATTTTATTTGTTTTTTCAGATGGACTGCTGTCTTCACTCAAAGTTGGTGGTGTACCAGTTATGTGGAGTTTCATCCCCAAATATATTAAAGTAAATAAGTGAAATGCCACTCATTTTTGGCTGTGGTTTTGTAACTAATAACAAATAAAATGGCACAGAATTTAGAACGTAGTGGTGCATAGTAATTTATTCTGTGTGAATCTGCTCATTAGTATGCAAGCCATGCTATATGCTATATGCTATGCATATATGTGTATATGTGTGTGAGAGTGTGTGTGTATTAGTGGGATTTGTTCAGCAGTAGTCTAATTATCAATAAACTTAAGTCAATATCAAGCTACAGTACACATTTATTTAAAAACATTTTATATATAGTCATCTTTTTTATATTGACGTGTTTTATTGCATAATGTTCATTATATATATAATATATATTACATTTTGTGAGAATACCACCTACCATTAAAACTTGATGTACCCAATTTCATCCTTAAAAATTGATGATTAAGTTGTATTTTTATTTTTATCATTTTATCCTCTCGCTCATGCCCAAACTCACTGCACATGATGCACAGGGGGGCCCCTTCAGCCCTCCACTGCTCCTGCTCATCCTACCAGTATGGGGGTCCCAGTTGGGTGGGGTCCCGTGACCACCATCTCCTCTCACCTCTCTCTTGTAGCTGCTGCCTCCTTACCATTCCTCTCTTTCCTCCCATCCTTCTCATCCTCACTCAAAAAAATGATAATAAAAAAAAAAAACGAGAACTGCAGTACCCTTCTGCAGTACCTCTTCTAGCCTGAGTCCAGGAGGCGCTGGTGATCCCACTCTGTACACCACGTGTGGCAGTCAAAGGCGAGGTGTGCTATTTAGAACAACAAATATAAATGAAATATTTAAACAAAAATAACACTGCTCAGAGAGCAGAGAAAACAATTAAATAAAAATAATCACAAACATTAAGCAGTAAAGGTCTGGCTGGGCAGTAGCTTTCACAGTTTCTTTAAGTTTCACTTTCGTTTCGTTTCTCGCTCTCCTCTTTACAGCGACCTCGAAGTGCAGAGAGCTGCTGGTATTTATGCAGCTGACCATCTCCCGATTAGCAACACAGTAATCACTTAGTTCGGGAGATGGCCAACTTCTGTTAATGTGGACAGGGCTTCCCATTCACACTGCAGAAACAAAATATATACAAAAACAATAAAGAAAACACACAGCGGTTCGCCATCATATATACACATACAGTAAATAATAAACACAAAACACAGTACAGGGGCAAAGGGGAAAACCCCATTCTCGCCCTGTTACAGAGCCCTATAAACTTGAGACTTGATGCAGAACCATGATCAAAATGATCGGGCACAAAGACCAAGCCCATAGCTGTAACTGATTTACTACTAGAATGAACTGAATTCATATTAATCTTCTAATTATTTTTTATTTAAAGACAAATATTTTTTACAAATACAAGGTACAGCTATGGGCTTTTTAAATCCAAAAAAAGTAACAATTTAACTTGACAGAATCACGTATAATTATATTTCTAATGACATTAAAGATTATTTCAAAACATTGGAAAATATTAGAGTTTGATCCACAATTACGTCCCTTTGCTATAACACCGCCTAGATTTTGCTATAGAAAAGATTTTTTGGTGACCTCACTATGTAAATCTCCAACTACAGATAGCAATTGGCTCAATAGAACAACTGAGATCCATGGTCATTTTCGATGTGGAAGATGTATTAATTGTTCAAGTAGGTACTTACAATGTTAAATATTTTACAAATCCACATTCCGGTCGTAAATATACTGTACAAAGTTGTATCAATTGTAACACAACCTATGTGGTATACATGATTAGGTGTCCCTGTAGCCTTATCTAGGTAGGCCAAACTAACTTGAAAACTTGTACAGCAGAGCATAAGGCAGTTATACGGAATAACAACATTGACTATGCAATCGCAAGACATTATAAAGCTTTTAGTCATGGCTCTGCATCAAGCCTATAGGGCTTGAGAAAGTTTCAGGTTCCAACATAGTTAAACAACTAATTAGAAGAGAGTCATTTTGGATATATACACTCAAGTCAATGGAACCGCATGGGCTTAATGAAACATCTCAACTCATACCTCTAATTAGTCTGTTAAAGACTAATTATTTGGTCATTTTTTTGTAGCCTTTGCCTTGGATTTCAATGTATTATAATGATAAAGAAAAAAAAAATACAACTTAATCACATAAGACTATATCTAAAATGTTTTTAAATAAATATGTACTGTAGCTTGATAGTGACTTAATAGAATCCAACTAATTATCTGTAATAATTGTCATTCTGCTGTTTTAATTTTAATGTATTTAATGATGTAATTGAATATGGCTGTTTTCATGTTGTTTAATTACTGGAGTATCTGTTTGAACTTTTTTAACTAACTTCATCTTTGTATATATAGACCCGGATTTGTACGTCACTTTATAACACAGTTGAAACTGATGAAGACAAATCCTGTGTCGAAATGCATTGTTACGCTGATGATTTTTAAACAATAAAACTCCTCTTGTTTTAGTATACAGAGTGTTTCACCGTTCTATTAATGAATTGCTCACATTCAAAGATCTAAAAGGATAAGAAGAATCCTTTGGGTGTGCTGCCAAACCTGTTCTTTGTAGCTGCTATAGTAAATTTATTGATAATTGTACTACTGCTGAACAAATCCCAATAATGCAGATATATACGCATTTATATATATATATATATATATATATATATATATATATATATATATACAATATATTATCTTTAAATATATACATATACATTACAATGACTCATATAGTTTATAAAATGACAATTCTGCCCCTCATTTTTTTATTATTATTTTTTTCAGTTAAGCTTTTACAGGCATGGAACAGCTTTCATGAAATCTCTGAATGATTCAATTTTTCAAAATGTCAAGTTAATACAGACCTTGAACAGTGATGTTGAGCAACCCTTTAAAGATTAACATCAGAGAGGCTCATCATTATAAATCACACACATTTAACTGTCATGTCACATCTGCAACAAAACCCTCTTAGATAAATAATTCAAAACAAAATATATGAAAATATTTTATCTCTGTCAGGGTAAAACACTTTATTTTTTTTCCATGTCCCTTAATATTCAAGACCTGGTTGTTATGCACCTACAGAAATCACTTCACGGCTTATCAAAATATTTAATGTCTTGGGTAAAATTTGTGTATTAAAGGTTAATTCGTTAGCTGACTCTTAATCAAGTTCATAAAGGAGTATTTTCTTGAGATATTGTTTCATTTATTATATTGTGCAAAAACATTCTGATTAGTTTACATTCCATTGTGTGTCGGTTGTTTTGTGTACATGAATGGATTGTGTTCATAGACAACCATTGTGGGTTGTGGGAAGAACATATATAGAAATCCTGGGTAAAAAAAGACAGGTGAACCTGTTTTATATCACCTTGCTTAATATACCCAGTTTATTATCATTTTTTCAAACACCACTCGCCTTGAGCCATAGGCTATTTGAGAAAAGACCTCTCTTAATATCATCTCGCAAACCCGCTTATTTTCACGTTTTGTGCAGCCTGTCAAATGCTGCATGGACAGGCTTTACTAAGTAAACACAGGATAGAATTAATTTCCAGCACAACTAACAACCAGTAATCATCTCGGCTGATAAACTGACATTTTGTGCAGCCTGTCAAATGCTGAGTGGGCGGTCCCATTTTTTTTTTTTTTAACATAGTCTTATTCATAAAAGAAACCCACAAAGTGCAACACTTGGTTGATAGGTCTCATCAGTCGCAATTCATGCCTTTTTTAGATAATGAAACAAACTGTTTCGTTCCAGTTAATGATACAAAATGTATTTGTCCTGTAGGAAACTATATGAATTTGTTTAAATGTAAAGAATGACTAAATGTACAGTATCAAAACACTGCTCTTTAATTCACTGTTAGCTTTCTTTCTTTTTTTTCCCCCCCTCGCACTCTTAATGTGCTGTCAAAAGCTAACGTGAAACTCGGTTTATATCATGACCCGCTTTATATCACAAATTATGCCTGCATGGCAATCATGATATAAAGCGGGTGGCGGAGAACTGTTCTGTTATTGTGTGGATTGTCAAATTATCCTGTAATTATTTGTACTTCAGTCATACTTTCCCATCAGATTGAGAGCTAACTATTTGGCATCAGACATACACAACATACTGTCACAAGTGCAAAGTACTAATCTGAAAACATTATTCATGTATCACCCTTATCATAATGAGCTAACAATTTCCCATGCCAATGTCGCAAGTGACAAAAATACAGTGTCAATATTGTTCTCACTAATACTGTTATTATTGTAATTGGGTTGCTGTGTAAAATTCACTGTGTGATTTGTTTATTATGTTTCACAATTAGATTCATTGCTAGTGAATTGTTGTGTAAATTTCACTGAAAGATTTGTTGTATTATGTTTTATAATTTTTGAATTATGGTATGGCTTTGAGTGCAGTGCTTTGTTATGTTTTTTTTTTGTTTGTTTTTTTTATTTCTTTCACAGAAACACAGCTAATTGCCACTTGCTCCCCACATTACTGCAACGTAAATTCACCTATGAATTACAAACCCTGATTGAGATGGATATAAAAAGGGAACAGAAACCACAAACTATGCAGCACCATTTGTGCCAAAACTATCCACCTATTAATTTGTCTATTAATTTGTCAATTCGTTTGTCAATTCATGAATTGGTCCATTTGTCCAACAATTTGTTCAGCAATCCATCCATAAATTAACCAATTCATAGAGTAATTCATACAATTATCTGTTAATTCATCTAATAACTCATTAATTAACGTGTCAATTCATTAATTCGAAAGAATTTACGGACTTTAGTGTGAAGTGTTTGCTCGGCGCTTGACCTGCAAATTTCCAATCAACAGACGAACTTCCCAACGAACAGAAAAACTTCCAATTGTCAATCTCGCACTGTGCCTTTCTAGCCAATGGGAGCACACCCTAATATTTTAACCAATGAAAAACCCAGCCTCACGCAAAACTGCTTCAGTCAATAATATTGCAGTTTGTTGGAATGGCAAAGTTTTTTAACAAGATACTCAACATTGTTGAGTTGTTAACACTAGACCTTCCGTCTCAAGGCAGACTGACGCCCCAAAGCATTTTTTTTTTTTTTTTATTTTTTTTTACTGTATATCATGTATTATGCATTTCTGTGTATTTTAATTATTATGGATTTTGTTGTTACTGCATCTTGTAAAGCACTTTGTGATGGTGGTCCACAGTGAAAAGTGCTATATAAAATAAAGACTGACCGACTGAGAGCTGAGCAAAAAGAAATTCTATGGAGAGTCAATGGAGGCATAAGAAATGTTGCTGGTTTTCGCCATTTAAAAAAAAAAAAAAAAAAAGCATCAATTTTGAAGGAGATTTCACATTTGCCCAAGTCCTTTTGAAGAAAATGGCAACTTTAGCAAATTATAACAATACGTAATTATTATGAAAAATGCTATTTTCTGAGCACTGAGTTGTTCCGTGGCACATGCGCAGTACATACAGTTACTGCTGATCGCACGTCAACGATGATAATATCTATTGGCAGGTTTTGGAAGCGGGTAACAGGAAATTTAAAAGCTATAGCATATCAGATATATTTTATTACTATTCTTGTGTGGTATTTATTTGTGAAATCATTGCATAACAAATATACAGCTGAACATTTCCTTTTATTTACCTACCTTATCCAAGTAGCTTCCGGTAGTTTATTTACTGTACTATATTGCTATGTGTTGACAATATTTTATGTTGTAATATTATGTATTTCTAAAGTAACTAGTGTTACCGGATTGTTAAATGATTTAACACTAGAACCGCCTAGATTTCTGACTACATACAACCGCCGCACCCGCAAAATGTGCGGCTCCATTTTAAAACGGCTTCGATATGAAAATGAAAAACTAACAATCGGATACAACTTAATATTTTTATTTAAGAATATAATGCATAACATTTTCAGAGCAGAAACACTGTTTTACATTAAAAATTAAACTTTTTTCTATTTTTTTTTTTTCAAAAAGAGCATATATACATAAACATGAAACACTAATAAAATAAACTTTACGCAATAAACGTCTGTGAAAACAGATGTAAAAAAGCTGTATGCACATATAAAATTATAAAACATAATAACTAGCATAAAACAAAAATATAACAACCGATACAACGTGAAAGCGCTTTGAGTGAAACAGAGTTCAAAGGCTCAATCTGTCTGTTCAGAGTTCTATAACATCTTTCTAAGTACAATCTTCGCAGAAAACATGCTTTTCAACTGTATTGGTGCATTTGCCACGGACTGCCTTTTCACAACGGGCGCAGACATCAAAAGTTCTGTTTTATTACATTTAGCAACCTGCATTGTCTTTCATTCCATGTGCCAGTGGGCGCAGCACTGGCCGAAGGTTGAGGGACATTTGCCAGCCAGCTTTCGTGTCTCTTATCAAAATGTTTCTTCCGTAGCTCCTGGGCTAGCTGCAAAATGAAGTCTCTCCGAGTGATTGTGTTGCCGGTGCACTCCAAATCATTGATGGCTCCCAGGTCCAAAACATTATAAAAAACAGCCACAGGCCACCTGCGACTATCACCTTTGACAGAATACGGCCGTACAACAGTCTCTGGCTTTCGTTTAGCATCAGTCCCGATGGTCACTGATCTGTGCAGAAAGGTAATAATACGCAATGTTTGAAATTGTTTTGCACCGTCACATTCAGGGTGGCACAGTCCTTCTGCCTGAGAAATGTAGTGTAAATAATAATATACGATGTGTAGAATGACTTATCAGTGATTCAAGCACTCAACAGGATTATAATACGTTCTTTCACAATGATTTAGATTTTATTACAATGCCCAGACTAAATTGCCGGCCACATTGTATTGATTCAATATGCCGCATAAACTGCGGGTCTGGCAGTTGAAGAATCAAATGCTTATAACTAGGGGTCTACTTAAATCGTGGTAAAAATACTTATTTTTTACTGGTAGGTTGTGGAATAAAATTTGGATTTTGCGGACATTTCGCGGACCTGTTAAACATTAAATAAACTTAAGTAGACAGTATTTCAGAACACCATAAAGCCTAAAAATAGTGGTACTTGCTTCCTTACTAAAAACAGAGTGCTGTCATTTGTTCAAGGCAAGCATGCAGCATCCCCCTGCTGTTGACTTGCCTATACATTGAGACTGCACGTCTGTTGGAAGTGTAAGGTAAAGTTTTGCCAAGTTATACAGATGTGGAAATCGATTAGAAACAGCCCCAAAACTCAGTTGCCCAAGGGCATCTGGCATAACTTTAAAGGCAATGTATGCAGTACGTCCGTTGTCATGTTATTTGTTCCATCCAATAATTTATTTTATTAATACCGAGTCAAAACAAAGGAAACGTGCCTATTCGTGTCTAAAATTCCAACTGAAAAAGTAAGCAGCAGGCTGAAGCGAGATCTTTAGATCATTTTAGTACTGATTTAACTTGCTGACAGGAATAGTTTTTGTCTGGGCTGACTTTCCAGTTTGGTTTCTGAAAGCTGTTTGTTTTATGTTCTAGTCAGCAGCCTCTAGTAGCCTTTGTTATAATATGTGATTCAAAAGCTAAATAGTGATCGTATTTTCTCCAGAGACATTAACATATGCGAAACAATTACCTCAATCTGCATGTACATTTTCTTTAGGAAATATCTTGAAACAATCATCAGCCGAAATATACTTTGCCTTTTTTTTTTTTGTCGTCCACTTCTATTATTTTACTTCCAAAGCTGGAAACTAGATTTTAGAAAACTAAATAAAAACAATGCAGCATCAAGTTTGTCCCAACACCTACTGCACAGTACGTGTTACAGAAAAGCAGTACAGACGTGCTGGTAAGCTCATTAAAACTTTGCTGTCATTTGAATAGTAAACAACAACATTAAACGCTTTGTATAATTGTTTTTGTAAATGTTATTTGTGGACGTTTTTTGTTTGTTTGTTTTGTGCTTAAGCAATGCACACAGGACGCGAAGGAATAAAAAGGGCCATCTAGAGAAGGAAGATACGTGTTTGCGTGTGTTGTGCGGTAGTTCATTTAAACAGTTTTTTTTTTTTTTTTTTTTTAATCTCTCTATGGTATTCATTGGCCCCTGAAAAAGGTAATGTCGCGGTGACCCCTCAATTTCACGATTTCCATGAAATTAAGACCCCTGCTTATAACGTATTTATTTTTATGATTCTGTAACACCGTATGGGTATTTAATTCTAATATTTAGTAACACTTAAGAATGGACATGCACGAGATATTCACATATGCAGAGATATTTAAATTTGAATAGCAAAAGCCGTTCAAAAAGCAGCTATGGCGGTGCTAGTGAATACACTTCTTTAGAGCGATGTTTCTGCGCATACGCTACCGAACGGGGCAGTGCTGAGAAAATACAATTCCATAATTATTACGTGTTGTAATAATTAGCTAATGTTGCCATTTCCTTCAAAATGGCTTTTCTTCATCTGTGAAATCGCCTTCAAAAGTTTGATACATTTTTTCAACATGGCGAAAACCAGCACAATTTCTTACACCGCCATTGACTCTCCATAGCATTTTTTTGCCTAACTATATACCACAATGCGTTGCACGCAGTGAGACGGAAGTCTCCATTGAAAATCAACGGAGTCGAGTATCTTGTTGAGTAGAATATCCTTTGAAACACTCTAATAAAGCACAATATTATTGGCTGAAGCAGTATTGAGTGAGGCTGGATTTTCATTGATTAAAATTTTAGTGTGTGCTCCCATTGGCTAGAAAGGTTGCAGTGTTTTTGGCATAGTGCTAGATTGACAATTGGAAGTTTGTTTGTTGTTAGTTTGCAGGGAAGTTCGATCTGGTTGATTGGAAATTTGCAGGTCAAGTGGTAGACAAACGCTTCACACTAAAGTCCGTACAGCCTTTTGTATTAACAAATTGACAAATTAATTAAGAAATTATTAGATGAATTAACAGATATGTTTTTAATTATTGTATGAATTGACTAATTTATGAAAACAGGAAGAAACATGCATACCATACATAAGAACCATAACTAAGGTAGAATTTCAATGATTTCCATGAGACTTACCCTATAATTCACAATGTTCCAGAAAGCCAACTGTGCAAAAATTATCAAACCCCTAGCTCTCAATCTGCAATCTTCACCCTTGCAGCTGAGCTTGTTTATTGTCCATGATTTCCAGTTTTGCCATTTTAGTAATTTAGAAGCATATTTGTAACCCTATTGACCAGGGTAAATAATTAAGTAGAAAAAAAAAAAAAAAAAAAAAAAATCTGTCATTTGACTTGAAGCCAGGCTTGGATACATGACCAATGACTACCCGCTGTCACTTTTTACCAGTCTTTGGTTGGGCTCCTTACCAGCAGGGGAAGATGAAGCAGTCAAATGCCACAGTGCATTTACTGGAAGAGTTACTGGGGATCAGCTATTTTATTTATGCAAGCAGACAACATTTCTCGTACCCCACAAAACATTGTAGCTGTCTGTATTGCATATGGACATGTTAGCATTTGAACTTGGATTGTAAACACAATATGATCCAGAAAGTGCTACAAAGTATAGTATCATATGTGATAAACCAATAGACATTATAGGATTAACATACATTTTGTTTTGGTACACTAGGCACTTCAACTAAAAACAAAAGTTTACAGGGCTTCGAGGATGTTCCTTTAACAAACCAGATCTGTCAGCATTTTACTTCAATAATTGCCGTAAAAGAATATGGATCAACACTACTCATATTCAGTAATTATGGAAATTAATTGATTGTACTCCAAAGTCTGTAGTTCATTTGATATGATTTTGTAATTTGCAGCAAGGCCTTGCAGCATTTCAGATTCATTTTCCTTAGTGAAGCAAATTATTGAAAATGGTGATGTACTTGGTGCATAAAGAGCTAGTAGTTATTGCCTCCCTGGCTTTTATCAAAGTACAGCCGAGTTGTTGCTTCCTCAGCACTGTGGACATATTGCTACTTCCCTGAGGCTCAATGTACCAGTTAGTTTAAATGGTATGATAGCTGTTTTCTTTTAGTCTCTCAGAGTATTCGATAATTTTTTAAAACATGATTTAGCTTTGTTTGAGCCAGCTACTACTGACTTAAATATAAATATTACATTTTAAATGAAGGCAATATATGCACACACACACACTGAGGGCAATTTAAAGTGACTAGTCAACCTGACCAGCATATTCTTTGGACTGTGGGAGAAAACTGGAGTACCTGAAGGAAAGCCAAGCAAACACAAGGAGAACATGCAAATTCCACACAGACAGACCTAGGCCAGATTTAAACCCAGGACGCTGGTGCTGTGAGGCAGCAGTGCTAACCACTATGCCACCGTTCCACCCAGTGATGATACTTTATTAATTTCCCCAAATGTATGCTGTCAGCTATTATGCCAATGGGCTGCTGTAAATTAAAATTTTCATTAACTGAAACTGTGTTCATTGCCAGGGAAACCCAGAGAAGCAAGGGATTATGAGTTGATTAAGCTAAATAGGAAAATGGAAAGCAACTGGAGCCCTAATTTACTGACAGAGTATGTAGTTTGAATGGATATACTAGCCTATCGAATACAACAGAGAAGGGTGGAGGCTCAGATGATGCCACCATACTTTGTATATCCTGTCCGTTTGTTTTTTCTTCAACAAAGTACTTCAACAAAATTCAGTCAATCAATCTTTATATCACACCTTTCATAGTGGACCACCATCACAAAGAGCTTTATAAGATGCAGTAAAAACAAGAAAATCCATAATACTTTAAATAGAGAGAAATGCATAATACATGATATACAGTTAAAAAACCAAACAATGCATAATACATTATATGCAATGAAAAATTCATAATATGTGAAGTAGTTGCAACATAACAGCAGCTAATAGCAGATATCAGGCTTAAAGATCATGGAAAACAAGAGAGAAAAGATGGGTCTTGAGAGTTTATTTAAAGTGAGCGACGTTGGGAGCATGTCACAGACGGCCGGAGTGGGTGGTGTCAGACCAGAGCGAGGAAATAACCGACAGAGAGGTGGAGTTTGGTGGAGCTGAGCGAATGGTCTCGCTCAGCATTTAATAAATAAACAAACAGAAAATAAACATCTGTAACAATACAAAAACAGGACACTGCACATTCGCCAAAATAACTAGACAAACAAAACGGACTAAACAAAACATGGACTAACAAACAAACACGGTGAGCTTCTATTTTAACGATTACTATTATTCTTATTTCTACCTCTGTCTCCTACCCCGTTCTCCACTCACTGAACACCCAACCTTGAGTGGGTGAAAACATGTTGTTTTTATGCAGCTGTACCGAGACTCGATTGCTAATCATTCAATTGGAGTCTCGGTACAACTGCACGTGAATTAATAAAGTGCAATTCCCCATGCTCACATATTATTACTTTTTACTTGCACGTGAAGTGCTGTGCAATCCTCGTGCCTAAATACAAATATACATATTAAACACTCGTGTTACACAGACCCGCTTATAGCCCATGTACCAATGTCTATACACCAACATTTAACACACCACACGCAACATTTAACAGATAATATACACAGGGGCAGGCACCTCGTCACAGAGCATCATGCACCAAAGCTGGGAGAGAGTTCAAAAGAAGCGAAGAGACGGAGTCATGAAGCTAAACAAGCGTTCTCCAAATGTGGTCCACTTTTGCTTGGGGATAACAATCAGGCCAGAGTTGGAGGACCTCGATTTTAATTACATGTTTCTCAGCCCTTCCACATTCCATAGCTGCCTTTGCACACAAGTAATTCAGGCCTTTAAGTTAATTATTTTATCTAAAACCCTAAGAACAATCTACAATAATTAGTGCAAGAAGAGTGAGCTTTAGGTCTACAGGCTCTTTATTCTGTAACCATTGGGCACACTGGTTTGTTATTGCAAGAACTCAAATGGAAGCCAATTAGTGATAACAAAAATATATAACATGCCCCCTGTTCTTTATCTATATGCCAAGAAGGAGGTTAATTATCATTATTGCCCTAACTAATCATGTAAAGTAGAAGAGGAGAGATGCCAGGCATGCAGCACTCATTAATAAAAACAGTGGCGTTCAGACAGTAAACTGTAGTTGCAGCTTAAGAAATACCAGAGAAACATGATTGACGTATTGCGTCATTCTCAATAACTGCCTGTGGAAGAGTGCTCTAAATTCACTGACACACAGGAGATAGGACTTTATTTGAAAGGTGCTGTTTGTGCAGCGTCCCCTACTGCTGCTAAACTGGTCCACTCGCATCTCCAACCTACACTGTGGTACTCCCTCAAAATACTCTGTGGGGTGGCCCAGGTTTTCCCCGCTGACTATGCATGTTCCCCCCTCTGGTATGTAATTATGATTATTTATGGCAACTATCAGCTGTCTTCTTGAGCTATGCTTTTCCTCTCACTTCAGACACTGCCGCTATGCAAGGTTTTAAAATTCAAGTTCATGAACAGAGCTCCTGCAGTCGTTCCTCCTGAATGGGCCAGGCCACCCACAACAAAGCCTCTTGATCTTACAGGGCTGCTGCCCTCTTCCTGCAGAATCATGGATGTGCCAGAGAGTCAGAACAGACCTCCCCTCTTAAACTGCCACATCTCAATAATATTGCCGTTTACCAACGATCACTGTAGTGAATCACAGAAACATATTTACTGTTGGTAAACAATCCACTAAGCTTCTGCTTAAATTAAACTGACAGCAATTCAGATGAGTTCAGCCACATATTAACATCAGGTGTACCATTTCCAGTCTCTGATTGGGTGAATTATGGGTCTATGGTGCCTGGCTATATTTAATAACTAACACTGCTGCTACAGCTTCTTTCACTGATCAATGACAAGGTAAAATAAAGTGCAGGTTAGACATGTCGAGCATCCCAGTTAACTGTGTAATGGATGCTTGTGACAGGCTGGCAAGTGGATTGAGGCTCAGAGACAGAGTACAGGCAAAAATAAAGTTCTCTTAAATAAAAGAAATAAACAGGCACATGGGCCAACAAAAAGAGATTCAAATAGAAAATCAAAATGAACTTACAAAATAAACTGTCAGGTTCCAGGTCTTCCTTTAATTCTAAACAAAAACCTCTCCAACATGAAAGTAAACTCCCAAACAAAGGCACACACACACTCCAAACAGAAGAACACACTACTCTCAGCCAGGGCCTCTCCCCTGGCTTTTATCACCTGTGGCTGGAGCCCAATTAATAATTATTCAATTAGAGCTCCAGCCACATTCTCACTTTTCTCTGGCAGGGAGAAATTTAACCCCCTCCCTGCCAGTTCCAAACATGTTCATATATAGACAGGGAGTTCCCTGTCACAATGCTGTATATGAATATCTTTAAAAAATGGTATACTTTGAATAGTAAAGTAGGCTCAACACAGCAGTAAGAATTGTATTTATTTTTAAGTGATGTTCAGGAATCAAATGAGCAGCTAAATTAAATCTCCGAAAAGAGAAACTGCTAATATTTGTAAATATTTATTACTGTTCCTTGGTTTATAAGGTCTGGTTGAGTTCACAGGGCACCTGTCCGGTGGTGTCGGCTGGAGCACAGGGAGCACAATCTTTCTTTCCCAAATGAGTACCGGCAGAATTCCTCAGATTGTCAACTTTCCATAGCCAGGAAGCAAATCTGCTAACACTTGACTGCACGGCACATTGATGTGTCTTTAACAGGTGAGCCACTGAGGGACCCTAAAGGAATAATACTTTCAGGTAAAGTTGAACATCGTTGTGGAAGGCTTCAGTTTAAACATACACTCACAAATAGAAGCGTACTCTATTGTAAGACATGCACTTATAATACTTTTGAAATTAGTATAATCATGACTTTAGTTCACCTGAAATAACTGTCAATTTAATCTGTTGAGGTTTCTCTCATTAATACTTTCTAACGACACTTTCAGTAATTGTCTCTTCCACATAAAACTATTTCACAACTACTAGTGAGTGAAAATGTAATTTTACTTGATGTTGTAGCAGTAAGCATTGGGAATAACCCTACATGCTGTGTAAAGCCTACATAACTGACTTGTTAGGAACAATTTCAAAGAAATTGAAGCCAACAATAGTGATAATTTGACAATAGTTGCTTCTGACTGAATTGTTAATTACAATTTTAAGTCATTACTTTGGTTTTAGATATAAAATAAATACAACAAAAAACACCACAATAAAAGTCTATAAAAGCTTGCTGTAGTTTTGGTTCATGCCTCAGAGATAAGACTTTGAAGTTTCAGCGCTTACACGCACTTTATGTCAAAATACAAACCAAAAAAACAAAACCTTAGTTCCCTCAGAACACAAACTAAACATATGCAGGTCCCTGACTGACATGCAGGACAGCTAAGCTGTTTACCTGACAGAAAACAAGAAAACAAAACACTAATGCCTAAAAAACCAAAATGTAGATTTTAAACAGACCTTACGACTTCCAGTCGGGCTCTTCACTCCACAGCAGCAGCCCAGAACAAACTACCTGCACTCTTTAAACACCCTGCACCTGATTCTAATTTACAATAACCTCCAGGTGCAGGGGATAATTAACAAAACAATTAACAATTCAGTTAAACAATACGTGCATTTGCACATGCTTTTAGGCAGGGAGGAATCTGACCCTCCCCCTGCCACCTTACTATATATATATATATATATATATATATATATATATATATATATATATATATATATATATATATATATACAGTGCCTTGCAAAAGTA
Source organism: Polyodon spathula (assembly GCF_017654505.1). NCBI lineage: Eukaryota > Metazoa > Chordata > Actinopteri > Acipenseriformes > Polyodontidae > Polyodon > Polyodon spathula. The sequence goes on from NC_054548.1 coordinate 28,374,321, forward strand.
TGCAGACCCCTGACCAATTCTCTCATATTACTGAATTACAAATGGTACATTGAAATTTCGTTCTGTTCGATATTTTATTTTCAAACACTTAAAATCAATTATTGTAAGGTGACATTGGTTTTATGTTGGGAAATATGTTCAAGAAAAATAAAAAACTGAAATATCTTGCTTGCATAAGTATTCATCCCCCACACATTATTATTTGGTAGAGCCACCTTTCGTTGCAATAACAGCTTTAAGTCTTTTGGGGTAAGTATGTACCAGCTTTGCACACAGTGTCGGAGTGATTTTGGCCCATTCTTCTTGGCAGATTTGCTCCAGGTTGTTCGGGTTGGTTGGACGACGCTTGTGGACCACAATTTTCAAATAGTTCCATAGATTCTCAATGGGATTGAGATCAGGACTTTGACTGGGCCACTGTAGGACATTCACCTTTTTGTTCTTGAGCCACTCCAATGTTGCTTTGGCCTTGTGCTTGGGATCATTGTCCTGCTGAAAGGTGAATTTCCTCCCAAACATCAGTTTTTTAGCGGACTGAAGCAGATTCTCTTGCAGTATTTTCCTGTATTTTGCTCCATCCATTCTTCCTTCAATTGTAACAAGATGCCCAGTCCCTGCTGATGAGAAGCATCCCCACAGCATGATGCTGCCACCACCATACTTCACTGTAGGGACGGTGTGTCTTGAGGCATGGGCAGTGTTAGGTTTGCGCCACTCATAGAGCTTTGAGTTTTGGCCAAAAAGCTCTATCTTGGTCTCATCTGACCACAAAACTTTTTCCCACATCGCAGCTGGGTCACTCTCATGCTTTCTGGCAAACTCCAGACATGCTTTCAGATGGTACTTTTTGAGTAACGGCTTCTTTCTTGCCACCCTCCCATACAGGCCAGTGTTATGCAGAGCTCTTGATATGGTTGACTGGTGCACCATTACTCCACTCCCAGCCATTGAACTCTGTAGCTCCTTCAAAGTGATTGTTGGCCTCTCTGTGGCTTCTCTCACAAGTCTCCTTCTTGTTTGAGCACTGAGTTTTGAGGGATGGTCTTTTCTTGGCAGTGCCTGGATGGTGTGATGCAGCTTCCACTTCCTGATTATTGATACACCTGTGCTCACTGGGATATCCAAACACTTGGATATTATTTTGTACCCTTTCCCTAATCTATGCATTTGTATTACTTTATCTCTAACTTCTGGAGAATGCTCTTTGGTCTTCATTTTCCTTCAGATTCACAGCCTTACCAATGATCCTTCAACAGTGGGGTTTTTATCCAGAAAATGTGACAGCAACTTTAATGGTTCACAGGTGGAGGCAAATGGTAAAGTAATTGTGTCCTCGTTAGGGCAATTTCTTTCATCGGTGCAAACTGGGAGCTTCCACAGCACAGGGGTTGAATACTTATGCAAGCAAGATATTTCAGTTTTTTTATTTTTCTTAAAAATATTTCCCAACATAAAACCAATGTCTCCTTACAATAACTGATTCTGAGTTTCAGTGTTTAAAAAAAAAAAAAAAATCAAGCAGAACGAAATTTCAATGTACCATTTGTAATTCAGTAATATGAGAGAAATGGTCAGGGGTCTGAATACTTTTGCAAGCCACTGTATATATATATATATATATATATATATATATATATATATATATATATATATATATATATATATATATATAATATTAATATATATCACAAAAACAAAGGGCTAATCAAAGTGTTACTGACCTGCGCTGTATGATTTAAAACAACACTTTCCCTAAGTTTGTGCTTTATTGTACTGTAAATGGCAGTGCAATATCTTTGTCAACATAGTCATGATTATTCTGATATTTCTAGTGACATGTCCCTGCTCAAAAATCAATGTTTAGTAGTTATTTTAGTTTTACACTGGTTGTGCATCAGGTCTTCCCATCAAACTGTCTTCTGAATTCACAACATCGGCAAGCTGGTTCCAGACTCCTCTCACAAAGGTCAGCAATTTGATTGGTTCATCTGTCTGTCATCTTTACAAACAGCAATATATGCTAAATATGTAGCACAGACACAACAATCCATTTGACTATCATTAAAATAGGCTACTTTTTTTTTTTTTTTTAAGAGACTGTTGTGCTGTTTTGCTTTGCTACATGGTTAATATATTGTTTCACGATGAGTCTACCATATATTCTTAATATCTTTGTATTTTGTACTTTCCTTAAACCCTGACATTTTAGAATTGTCCCACCTGAGCAAAAAACAAAAACATAAATTGTAATGTTATGGTATGAAAATGGTATGCAACAGTGTACAGTCGTTTTTTTTTTTTTTTCTGTCGTAAACGTGTCCAGTGATGCTCCTAAATACTACTGTATAACTATAGACTTTTTAACACACTAGTAAATATATATATAATTGTGTATATATATATATATATATATATCTATATATTATATATATATATAGATTACATTCACTATATATATTTTTACTTTAAATTTCACATGTAATTTTTCTACATTAAAAGATGATAGATTTATATATCTATATAAAAGATTAAAATACAATCGTTGTGTATTTGTATTGTCTTACTCAGTTTAGACACTCAAAGCAATTTAGAATAGTTAGAAACGTTTGAATTTCAGAATATGTCAGATTAACATAATTTACCATAAAATGTCAACTTTTAGTTTTTTGTTCAATCCACAATCATTTTTTAATGTGTTTTTTTTTTTTTCTTCCCCATTTTGATTTGCATTTCATTTCAAGAAAACAAATGTTAGCCCCAGGAATGGGTCCGAAAAAAAAAAAAAAAAAAAGAATGTACTATTTCACTACATTTATAAAATGTTTCTAAAGACTAAACACAAGCAAAGACCTGCTAAGATAATATAAAATCATAGAAAAGCTTGGATTTTATGTAACTGTTATTTCTTTGTAATAATATTTCACCTACACCTTGGTGCTAAATCTTCACCTTTTATGGCTGTCTGTTGTGAAAAAGAGTTTGACATGCATCAAAGAAGAGTTGTTGCTTTGTCTAGTCCAGGTTCCAGTCGGTTAATTGACCTAGAAAGGATCCCACTAATGACAGTGGCTGGGTTTACATGCATGTGAAAATCGACTCTACAGTCATTACACAAATACATCATGAAACAGCAAAAGGACGTCCTTTTGGCAGCGTGACTTTAAATGCAGATTCAATCGATTTCTCACGATAAAAATAGCTGTAAAAACTCATGTAAACCGTGCTTGTGGCTCATGAGATTTCAGCAGTAAAGATCCAGGTCTTCTGATTTAATCTTACATAATCTCTAGCAGAAAGGCTGTACAAAAGTCATACGCACACACACTGAGAATGTACATTTATGGACTACTTTAACGGTAGAACCACCGTGGTTATACTCAGACCAACAACCGCCTTTAGCACTCATTATCACGGTACATTTTATACATCATCATTATTAAAATGAAAGACGAGCTATCAGCACATCATATCAAACAACTACACAGCTGAAACGCTGTATTTAAATGAACAACTAAACATAAAAGGTTTATCTTCTAATTTACCACATATAAAGCACTACTTCAAAAAATGAAAAACTATAATAAACATTTCAAAAGAAACTAGTATGTAAACAGGTTTATTTACATACAAAACTAAAAACAAACATTTTTTAATCTAAAATGAAAGTAACATATGATTTCTCTTGTGTGTGTGTCTCTCTTGCAGCACAGAATCCAGGTTGAGCTGCTGCAGCCTGCAGCTTTGTAGTTTTCTGATTGAAATGTTTCTGATGAAGCGCTGTGGCTAGCTTCAAGATGAAATCTCTCCTACTGATATTTTCCCAGGTGCATTTGTTGTACAAAACAAATAGATAACAACAGGATTGTGTGTGTGTGTGTGTGTGTGTGTGTGTGTGTGTGTGTGTGTGTGTGTGTGTGTGTGTGTGTGTGTGTGTGTATATATATATATATATATATATATATATATATATATATATATATATATATATATATATATAAAGAATATTGTAGGTTATATTCAAAATAAAAACATGTATTGTAAAATGTGTTTCCAGTGTTAATGAAATTTAACTTTTAGATGTTCCACAAACACACACACACACACACACACACACACACACACACACACACACACACACACACACACACACACACAAATATAAATTCTAAGTAGTAAAACATGTACTTTACATTTGTGTGTGTGTGTTGGAGAGGTAACCAAACAAACGAGGTGCTAACGCGGGGTGTAATTCAAAAGTGTGTGACAACATGTGAATTAATTTCTCTTGTTAAATGTTTTTATCTTCATGGCAATGCAAGAATCTCTTCTAACAATATTCAGAGTCATTCTTTTCCTGCTTAGTAAGCAGACACGGACATTTGAATATCCCCTCCCCTAAAATACTATAAATTGAGTAATCTGCATTGGCATGGACATTTTTTTTTCCTAAATCATAACTGCATCGCAAAGCATTTCCTGAAAAGTACAGCAAACACGGCGTGAGGAAAACTGTCATCACTTGTGCATGTAAATGCCGCCTACCCCCTCTTTTTCTGTCTCCACTCAATTTTCATACCATGTATTAGAAAATATGTTCATAAGAAACAAAAACATTTTTAAAAGGGATAGATTTTTCAAGCAAATCCAACTGCAAATCCTCTCTCAGTCCCAACCAATTTATTTTGTTATCCCTATTCTCAGTATAGTCAAACATATTGAAACATAGTGAGCACTGTTAATTCAAACAATCATTCCAGTCACCCTAATCACCATTAAACCATTTAGCCCAATCACATTATATTAATTAATCTGTGCAGTGTATTTATTTATTAATTTAGGTACCAAATGTATTTATTTAATGTAAATTATTTTTAATCAGCCACTTAATGGTACAATAATTCAACAACAAACTATATGGATGTTTGCCTAACACTACAAACCATGCCATGTGTGTGCACCCATGATTATGTGATCTGTTAATAGACAGTTTATAGAAACAATATTTTGCAATATATGCAATATTTTACTTGATTCTTAAATCCATTATAAAGTGATATAAACATTTATGCAAGAAAAAAACTTCATACTTTTGCAAATTGATTACAAGCTTTCCTTGATGTCTATTATTTAGTGTCAAACTACATTTCCTGTTGATTCTTATCCCTGATTTTATTATGCCTCTCAACACTGATTTAACACGCTATATTTCAATTTGACTAATGTGTTGACTTAGTGTTGACTACAGCATGGATTCTATTGTTTCATGTTTTGAATGAGATTGTTTTTCAGACAAAGTGTAAGTACTACGTTGGATTAAATAAGGTAATCATGTGTTAAGTGGTACAGAACCAGTGTCAGTTGTAAAGTGTGACATTCTCCAACAAATTGTTGAAACATATTGCTTCACAGTGGGCTAAGTAGTGCTGGTTGTTATACCCCAAAGGACAGCTGACTTTGTGATCTATTCCAAAACTATTTCATGCAGGCCAATGTCATTTGCTACCTGGTTAAGGTATTCACCCTAAGGGGTTATGTTTGTAATTGCTGCGTTTGTGATAAGAACTTTGCTCTCTTGCTAGAATAAAAATGCTCTGCGCTAGATGCGTGTCTGCATTGTGTTGAATGAGGAGCTTCTCTAAACATAAGTCCTTTGTATAAATAAAAAAATAAAAACCCTTTATCAGGTGTAGTATCTTTCTACTATATATCAATAATGGGGCATATTTAAAAAAAAAAAATTTTATAAGGAGAAAATCACCTATTATTCCTTGTAAGCATTCCCAAGTAGTTTGTTTCTCATTTGTATCATTAAAGCCAGTCGGAAACAAAAGGACTGTGGTAAAAAAAATAAAATAATAATAAAAAAATACTAAAGAAATGTATGTTAAAGAATACTAGATTTTTTATTCACCGAGGAAAAAAATTCTTAAAACATTCTTTGCTATTTGCTATCTTTTTTTAAAGGTTTTTTTTTAATTATTATTTTTATTTAAGCAAATGGGCATGGCTTATTTATTATTATTATTATTATTATTATTATTATTATTATTATTATTATTATTATTTTTGTTGTTGTTTGTTGTTGTTGTTGTTGTTGTTGTTGTTTATTTCTTAGCAGAGCCCCTATCCAGGGCAACTTACAATTGTTACAAAATATCACAGTACAAAGTATAACTTTGCAAAATATCACTTTATTTAGAGGCACGGTAGTTCCTCGTACAAGTGAGAAAAAGTTGTTGGAAACTACCGAGACTCTATATACAGTTTCAAGAGTTTTGTTGTTTTCACCATGTTGCAGTGGCAAAACTAAATCACTTAGAATTACCATCTGTACCAGTACCAAAAGTCTGAAACTTCGTTCCAGTTCAAATGTTGCCTACCGTTCCTGCCACTCAAACATCGAATCGGCGCCGATCCAAGCGACTTCGGTCTCAGGACGCCCCTCCGGATCGATTGTTTTGGAAGGACTGGCCCATGATTAAATCGATAAAAACCCTCCTTAAAAACGGTAATGCGATTCCAGCAGGGAGTGAGAGAGTCTCTTTTTATTCTCTATTGCAATTCAGTCTCAGCAGAACCAGTCTTTCCTCCGAAAAAACATAATCAGCCACGCCCAGCCATTCAGTGTCCTAAAGTAGACATCAGGCAGTCTATTCCGGATCAAATCACCCCTACAACTAGCACCGCAAACCAGCAGCCAGCCATTGAAATCCAACATTCGCAAATATTTAACGAGATAAAATCATTTATGCAGCCTTTTGCTGATACTCTATCTTCGGTCAGTTCTCAACTGTTGGATCTAGATAAAAGGGTGTCTAATATGGAACAGGGAAAACAATCTACAGCGCTGTCATTAATTCCAGCATCAAATACTGCAGTGCCGCCTACAGCTTCTTCCGGTCCAGCCCTAATTTCAGCCAGCGAAGCAGATCCTCCAATATACAACCTCGCTACTGCCTCTACATACGGATCCTCCTCTCCAACTGCAGCTAGACGGTCACACTATATCTCCACAAATCAGACGTAACATTCTCGAAGGTAAGGACATTAATCTTGTTTCACTATTAATGACGACTTCAGAATTCTTGAACCATAGAGTAGTGGATTACGGAGATTTGGCAGTAACTGTAAAATCCAGAGATCCCAGACTGCTTAAAAATCTTACATTAGGGGAATTTGTCCTTGCTTTCTCCTTATTCGGAGATGTGTTATGCTCAGTATATCATAACTGCAGAGCTTAATTGGACTCATACGAATACTACATCGTGGAGCTGTCTGTCAGATATGGTGGGACTATGTTTTGAGTATCATAAAGCATTCTCTGCAAAAGCAGCAGCGATATTGGCAGCAGATAATCACATAATCAATTGGGCACAACCTGACCCAGATCTATTTAACAGAACTTTTGGTGGTCTAAGAGCTAACGCATGTGGGGTCTGTGCTTCAACAGCTCACTTAACATCCCTCTGCCCTAAAGCTCCAATTGCATCAACTTCTAAAGCACCCGGTTTCTCCGCTAATTCATACACGTCTTCAGTACCTAATCCTATACATTCTTCAGCTCCCCTCGATCAGTCCACAAGGAAAGACAAATACGGGCGCAGTATTAGATTTTCAGGAGGAAGACAAATCTGCAACAATTTCAATACTGGCTTCTGTTCGAACAGGCAATGCAATCTTATCCACATGTGCAACCATTGTGGAGACGCTCACGCTAATACAATCTGCCCTTTAAAACGCAAGTGACTTTCCCCGATGCTTACAGTCTTTACTCCTATAAACATCCGGCATTACAAAGTAAATTACAGAATCATCCCGACAGTAATTTAATTAATTACCTGATCGTCGGATTAAAAAAAAAAAAAAAAAAAAAAAAAAAAAGGTTTTTCAACCGGTCTGACTCAAATTCCTTCTTCCTCGTTCAAAAGCAAAAATCTTTATTCAGCGACTCAAGAACCACAATTAGTGCAATCTCTCATCGAAAAAGAAATTATAAAAGGATTTATAGTCGGTCCATTTTTAGCTCCTCCTTTTCTAGTGTATAAATTAATCCTATCGGCATTGCCATGAGGAAAATGTCAGAAAAAATGCGTCTCTTTATTGATTTATCAGCACCACGGGGGTCAAGCACCAGCAGCATTAACTCATTAATTCCAAAAGATCAATTTTCCCTGCACTACATCACTATTGCAGACGCAAAACATTCTATTAAATTAGCAGGTCGTGGTTCCTGGTTAGCAAGAGCAGATATATCAGACGCATTTAAAGCGACAGCGAGTGGGAGAAGAACAGGCGTGGAAAGGTACAGAGCAGTTTAGAAGCAGTTTGAAAGCAGGCAGACGGCTGCAGAAGAAACTAAACTTCAAAAGAAAAAAAACCCTCAACATGGTCTTCAAGCCAGTAATCTGTGACACCTGCTTGATGTGGGAAATCCGAGAAAACCCAGCAGAGCTAAACCAAGTGTGCGTAAAGTGCTGCGCGATCCAGGATTTGCATAAACTAGTAAGTATGCTAGAAATGGAGCTGGAAGAAGTGAGACAACAATAGGATCTTGAGGAACTGGCACACCCACAATTCATGGAAGTCTGCATCACCCCTAACAGACTGAAAGCCACCAGGGAGATAGAAGGTCAGAACAGCTGGGTTCAGGTAGGCAGAAGCAGGGAAAAAAAGAAACTTTGTCAAACACAACCACCAGAAATCAAAACAACCAACAAATTTGAGTCACTTCAGAATTTTGATGAGCGGAACCAACAACAAGAGAACGAAAGGAACAACATCCAGGACCCCATTGACAGTGGTGACCAGACAGCAAAAAGAAGGGAGGTCATGATTGTTGGGGACTCCATATTGAGAAACACAGCAAGTTCAATTCGCAGTTTGGACCCCCTTACTACAACAGTGTGCTGCCTTCCGGGAGCCTCGGTCAAGCACATCACTGAGAACGTGGACAGGCTCCTAGAACGGACAGGAGACGACCCGGTAGTAGTCGTCCACGTCGGTACAAACAACATTGGAAGAGACAGACCAAAATCCCTGCAAAACAAATTCAGAGAGCTAGGAAGGAAATTAAAAGAGAAAACCAAAACTGTGGTATTTTCTGGTATACTACCGGCACCTTGCAAAGGACCATATGGACAGCTGGAAATAATTAATCAAAATGCATGGCTGAAGATGTGATGCACACGAGAAGGCTTCACCTATCTTGATCATTGGACCATATTTTACAATGAGGACTATCTGTATAGACGGGATGGACTGCACTTAAATAACAAGGGAATCAGTCTACTTAGAGAAAAGATCCTCGAACAGGTTCAGAAGCATTTAAATAACTTTAGCATAACTGAGGCAGAAGTGTTAAAGGGACTAGGAGCTCTTAAAATAAACAAATCCCCTGGGCCGGATGAGATCCTCCCAGTAGTACTCAAATAAATGAAAGAAATAATTTACAAACCGCTAACCAAGATCATGCAGCAGTCTCTTGACACAGGGGTGGTACCAACAGACTGGAAAATTGCAAACATAATACCGATCCACAAAAAGGGAAACAAAACTGAGCCAGGTAACTACAGACCAGTAAGCCTGACTTCTATTATATGCAAACTTATGGAAACTTTAATAAGATCCAAAATGGAAAATTACCTATATGGTAACAGGGTCCTGGGAGACAGTCAACATGGTTTTAGGAAAGGGAGATCGTGTCTAACTAACTTGCTTGATTTTTTTGAGGATGCAACATCGATAATGGAGAATTGCAAAGCATATGACATGGTTTATTTAGATTTCCAGAAAGCTTTTGACAAAGTCCCGCCCAAAAGATTAATTCTCAAACTGAACGCAGTTGGGATTCAAGGAAACACATGTACATGGATTAGGGAGTGGTTAACATGTAGAAAACAGAAAGTACTTATTAGAGGAAAAACCTCAGAATGGAGTGTGGTAACCAGTGGTGTACCACAGGGATCAGTATTAGGTCCTCTGCTATTCCTAATCTACATTAATGATTTAGATTCTGGTATACTAAGCAAAATTGTTAAATTTGCAGACGACACAAAAGTAGGAGGAGTGGCAAACACTGTTGCAGCAGCAAAGGTCATTCAAAATGATCTAGACAAGATTCAGAACTGGGCAGACACATGGCAAATGACATTTAATAGAGAAAAGTGTAAGGTACTGCACGCAGGAAATAAAAATGTACATTATAAATATCATATGGGAGATACTGAAATTGGAGAAGCAATCTATGAAAAAGACCTAGGAGTTTTTGTTGACTCAGAAATGTCTTCATCTAGACAATGTGGGGAAGCTATAAAAAAGGCTAACAAGATGCTCGGATACATTGTGAAAAGTGTTGAATTTAAATCAAGGGAAGTAATGTTAAAACTGTACAATGCACTAGTAAGACCTCATCTTGAATATTGTGTTCAGTTCTGGTCACCTCGCTATAAAAAAGATATTGCTGCTCTAGAAAGAGTGCAAAGAAGAGCGACCAGAATTATTCCGGGCTTAAAAGGCATGTCATATGCAGACAGGCTAAAAGAATTGAATCTGTTCAGTCTTGAACAAAGAAGACTACGTGGCGACCTAATTCAAGCATTCAAAATTCTAAAAGGTATTGACAGTGTCGACCTAAGGGACTTTTTCAGCCTGAAAAAAGAAACAAGGACCAGGGGTCACAAATGGAGATTAGACAAAGGGGCATTCAGAACAGAAAATAGGAGGCACTTCTTTACACAGAGAATTGTGAGGGTCTGGAATCAACTCCCCAGTAATGTTGTTGAAGCTGACACCCTGGGATCCTTCAAGAAGCTGCTTGATGAGATTTTGGGATCAATAAGCTACTAACAACCAAACGAGCAAGATGGGCCGAATGGCCTCCTCTCGTTTGTAAACTTTCTTATGTTCTTATGTTCTTATGTTTTTATATATTATCCCAAAACGTACCGTCGTTAAGTAACCTGTTAATGTCTTGGTTTTGTATTCCTAGTAAATAAACTCAAGGTAGCCAAGCAATCCCAGTTTTAAAGTATCATAAAGTAATCCACATGCAAGGCACGTTTTGTCATTGTTAAAAACAATAAATTGAATCAATTGCAATTTTTGTAAGTGGCTATTACCTGCAGACATTACTTAATGATGTATCTTTTTATTATGTTACAGAAAGACGAAACCTAAACGTGTTACCCCACAGCAATTTGCAAAAATGACACACAAACTAGGGAGTTTAGGACTTAGGAAATTTTGGGACTTCTTAATACTGAGAAAAAAAGGCTGTATCGTCGGAAACACTTCTCTGATATTGTTGCCGTTGCGTGCTACATAATGGAACAAACAGAGGCTTCCGGACAACTGCTTAGGTACAGGTTGATGCATTTATAATGTATTCAGCATGGATTTGTGCTAAAACGAGAAACCGTGAGGCTGCTTCTTAGTATTCTTGATCCCATTGGTGTTATACACCGAAGTGTAAGAAGGCTCAGACGGCGAAGATACCACAACCCTGGTCCAAATTTTATGTGGCACCTTGACTCTTACGATAAATTGAAACCTTATGGTCTCTGTAGAAATGAATGCGTTGATGGCTTTTCACGAAGTGTAATCTGGCTTGATGTATACTCTACTAATAGCGACCCTAGAGTAATAGCTACTTATTTTATAGAGGCTGTAAAGGCAAGAGCTGCCTGTCCAAAACGGGTGCGTGCAGACCGTGGAACGGAAAATGTGTACGTGGAGCAGATGCAGAGATTTCTCAGACGAGATGGCACCGATCGGTTTGCTAGCCATGCAAGTTTTGTGTATGGTTCTAGTAACCATAACCAAAGAATATCAAGTTTTGGGGGTTTTCTGAGGAAGGAGAATGTACAATTCTGGATGAACCTTTTTCAGAGTCTGAAGGAAGAAGACCACTTCTCAGGGGATTTCGTACACAAGTCTCTTGTCCAGTTTTGCTTTATGGAATTGCTGCAGGTTGGTTATTTAAATATATCTGTCCTAATAGTTGCATGTTTGGTATTCCTGTGACAAGGTCATTTTTAAGTAAATAAGTCTGAAAAAAGAGGAATAAATAAATAATGCAATGTCGTGTAAGCCTTATTTATGTATGCATTGCAAGACACAAATCCAGTGAGATTAAAATTCAAATTAAACCCATATTTTCCAATGGTCTGCTCATGTATTTTGCTGAGGCTATTCCCCCGTTTGCTACGTGTTTGCTGAATAATTTGTGTATTTATTCATTGAGACATTGCACACACAATTGTCTGTTATATTACTGTATATATATATATATATATATATATATATCCTTATATATGCATTAATTGTAGAATGGCCAAATTGTCCTTCATTTTAGGGAATATGTTATAACTAGTCAGTAGTTGATTACTTAATTATGTTTTTACATTAGTTTCGTTGTAGTTGCTTGATGGTAGTCAGGTTGTTGTAATTCTGTCTTGAATATCACAGGTCCTTAATGATAATGTACTTTATATTAAAACTGACTTTTTTTCTGACAACTTAAAACTTAATGTATTATGCAAACAATTACTCACAAACGTTTTTGACAAAATGGTCTGATTTTCTTTATTTTCATTTGTTGCAGGAGGAATTGAACACAGTCGCTCACATTTGGAACACTCATCATATTAGGGCCCAACGAAACAGCACTGCACCACAGGGTCTCCCACTCATGATGTACACTGTTCCTCATCTGTACGGTGCTGAAGATCATCTGTGTCCTTGCACTGTGGAGAATATTGTGAATTGTGAGGAAGAGTGCCGCACAAGAAGAAACTATTCCAGTGACAAAACAGTTTTTGAACTATGCTGCCTGTTGATGGATGAACATAGGCTTGATCCCCAAGATAACACAGAACAAGCGACAGATCTCTACATCACTTTAAGACAGGAAATACAGGATTTGCTGTAATTGCTATTATGCTGTAACTGGAAATGTAAATAAACTTGATCACACTTGTAAAAAAAAATTAAAAAATAGTAGTATACTTAAGTTAATGTACTTAAAGGACATTTGATAGCGAGCACAAGAGAGTTAAGGTAAGGGCAATATTCATAAAGCATTTACCACCATGCTGTTTTCAACTGTTTTTTTCCCTTATCTTAAATATATCAGGGTGCAAATTTAAGAGTTCTAATAGGCAATTTAAATGTTTATTTTTGATTTTGTAACATTCAGAGTTCATTCTTCTGCAGAAAATGCTTTATGATTGTGGCCCTAAAGGTTTGTAGGGTGTGGGTTTATTTTAAAGGGTTTATGTAAGCTTTATGTAATTGAATTAATAATTAAGTAAGGTGTGTGCAACATACATAAGGTGACCATATGGCTGTGTTCAGTGGGACAGTTTGGGATAGTTCCTCACAACCCAATGCATTCTGGTAAGCGTAGTCCTGCTTCTGTTAAAGGTAAGAATGGTACCTGAGACAGGTAAAACGTGAGTTGAAAAGCCTGAACTGGCCGGAACTGTCCCGCTGAACACAGAGCCATATGGTCACCTTAAATACACAGCATGTTTTCTGAACGATCAAAGTAGCCTTAGTATATGATCAGCTGGAGCTGCACTGATTTGTAATTTAATTGTAGCATAATATTAAAAATAATAACTACTTCCAAAAAGCTAAGCAAAATGTAAACCAGTAAATTTAATGATTAGGATCTAGTCTGGGCAGTTAGCTATCCTTTAAAACTGAATCAGTGTGTTTTGTGGTTTACAATAGGGTTGTCACCTGACTCCCTAATCCTGGGACACTTTAAGACAGGTCAGGGTTTTCAAATCACCTATCTGAACCGTAACCTAATTGATTTTATTCAACATGTAAAGTGAGTGTCAACTCTCAACTGTCAAATTAATTGTTTTACTTATTAGTCACCAAATATTCTACTTGTGATATACTTACTGTCCAACACAGGGTCCAGCTGTAAACTCTAGTAGTACCATTACAGACTGCTACAGGCCATTTCCTTAATGTGTGAGATGATTATTATAGGCATTATTATTATATATTATTATGTTAATTACATTATTATTGGTTGCCATGTAGAACGTCAATTGGTTTAGAAGAAACACCTGTGTGTAACTGAGAATGTATAAAATCCGTCAGTGTGTGTTAACTGCAGCAGGCAAAAAGGTAAACAACTATGGAAGCACACTGACAAGAAGTTGCCATGAACTCAATTTGCAGATCCATGAAACAAAAGTGGTTAATAAATGTGCTTCAGAGAGTAATACCAGCATTAGTAAACAGACACCGTTTACAGAAAATCAGAACTCTTCATATTAAAATGTCATTCCTTTCTACATTTTCGTGGTTATGCAGTAAGTTTTGAAATTTAAGCATAATGAAATCAAAGTTTCTGTATTTTACTTTTTACCCCCTTATGTGCAATCCATTTTGGTGATGTTTATAAATTGTGGAAGAAATTTGCTCCTTGGTTTGCCTTAACCTAGTGTACCCTTTATTGTTTAACAAGATTCCCATAGGTCTTCAGTGGAGGACCTAACATTTTGCACAGCTAACATCTTGACTTAATTCCTTACTGCATGCATTTTTCTATCGTGAAAATTATATTTAAAATGTTATGTTTATTCATGTTGCCTAGGTCTATGGGTGATGCAATTAAAAGTATCGCTGTATTTGCTCCTAATTGTAACTGTATTTTCATTATTTTGTACTTGCGTATTGTAATATTTTGCAACCACTGTAAGTCGCCCTAGATAACAATGTCTGTTAAACAAATTAATAATAATAATAATAATAATAATAATAATAATAATAATAATAATAATAATAATAATAATATTCAGAGGATGGTTTTCTGTTTCATAAATGTTTTCTAAAACTGATCGCAACAATTAATTGTTCCTTGGAGCAAGACACGAATGACAAGAATGAATCATTTACAAAAATCTTATAAGAAATGTCTTCCCCATGTTAACACATTAATCCCAGTCAACAGTGATACATTTTATTATTTTAAAAATATAACACAATAAGCCCCAAGCCTTAAGTTTAGCAGAGGTTAACTATTTAGATCAATTTTGGGCCAAAAGATCTCTCACCAACTCACAGGTAATTTACTTGAAAAGAAAACAAACATCGGGTTTTAGATTTCAATTATTTTACTGAACATGTGAAATGCCCTATTCACTAAATGTGAAATGCCCTATTCATTAAATAGGATATAGTAACAATCAATTTTAACTCTATCTGCTAAAACATCAATACCTGTTTCCAAAATGTAACAATATCCATATATTGACATATACATTGGTAGATTTTTACTACCTGTTTTTAAACTTCTACACTGTAGTATGTTTCTGTTACCATCTACATTCACTTTAAGATGGCTTTTTAATGCATAGGCAGTAACACTTTTATATATTCAAAAAGTGTTATATATTATATATTTTAAATATTCAAAATCACTTTTATTTTTATAAACCTGCATGTAAATGGTTAACAGTAAGTGCTAGTATCAAAAGGCAAGTCATCTACCTTTAAAAATACATTTCAAAACCAACACATTGACAAAAACAATTTTAATTTCTCCAGAAATAATCCCAATGTAGTATAGCAAACAATGCAAAGAGTGTGAACGGCTCTTTTTTGTGCCCCTGAACATTGCAAAATACAAACTTACATAAACCTCATAAAAAAATGAGTATTTTTGCCCCACCTCACATTCGCTCATACAACACAAAGATCCTTAGATGTGCTTGCTAGTAGGGTTTTCATTTCAACATGAAATGACAGCAAATGATATCCATTCTATGGCAGTCACCATCCACAATGTTCTGAAACTCACTTCTAAATTCAGTACACGTATTGTAAGTACATGGCACCTCTAGATGTGGTCCACAAGTGTGTGCAACAGGTCTTCGCTGCAGACCCCTGATATCTGTAAATTGTCTCAACACAAAGCATATCGGCTCCTGTGACAAAAGGAGTCAGCAGTCTTCCATCATCTAAAGATCGAATAAACTGCTTCAAGAAATTCATTGTTTTGTTTTGTGCTGCATTTTGAACTTCAGCATTAATCATGCTTAGTACCTGTTTTACAGTTGGCTTCTTCGCTTCATATAGCGCTTCTAAGTTGAACACTTCTGGTAGTAACTTTTGTAGACTGCTGCGTGTTACGTCGGCCATAACCTCTAAGGCATATTTTGGCTCCTGTATGAGTTGTTTATGAGCTACTTGAAGAATTGTGCCCTTCATGCTGTCATGTGATGGCACAGTGTGACAGCCCATTCTGGAAAGGATATCAAGCAACTCATCCTGATCATCTGCTCCAGTACTTCCATCCAATGCAGAAGTGATGATGTCTTTCTCAAATGGTGCAATACCTTAAAAAAGAAGCCATCAGTATTCCGGATGTAATTTCAGACTCTCCATATACCAACCCAATTGCAAAAGCCAGTGAAAGCTGTATTGGAAAGTATGACTGGTCCATGTAACCCTTCAGTAGTATTCTTCCCACTGCCTCCCACTCTTCCTTCCCATATTCAGGATACAGTGCTGGAACACGCTCATACTCCCCTTCGGCACAGTTTTGAAAGAAAGCTTCCTAGAATGCAGAATAAGCATCTCAAAAGATACCCAATACATCAGAACCTGCTTAATTTCCAAACTCTGTGGTCAAGGAAGCATTCAAAATGTTAGACTCCTTAAACTCTCCCAACATATCTTGCAGTACGATGACTCTGCGTAAAGTCAAAATGCGTACACCTGCATTTTGCTTTGTTGGAGAGAGTTGCGCTGGCTGAGGAGAGTTTGCTAACTGCTGTATTGGAGGTGAAGAGGGAGCAAGACTGTGGTCTGGGGACAGCTGTAATGTTAGAGAGTCTGGCCTTGGCGGAGGCAACCGTAGTAGCTGCTGTAGTGGAGACAAAGAGGGAGCAAGATTGTGTTGTGGCGGCAGCTGCACTGTTGAACAGTCTGGTGCAGGGAGTGGGAAGAGCAATGATGGTAAGATATTTATGTCTCCTTTTGGTGTTTGCATTGAACATGATGGTAGCATTGCCGCACTTTTTTCAAATATTGAAGAAACAAACGTAATTGCACTGAGGCATTGGCTTATTGGAAGACACTACCTGTTGGTTTAAATTAGAAAAAAAAAATGTACTTCCCATGAAAGTGTGTCATTACAGGTTTCATAATTTAGTGGACCAAATTCTATTTCCGAGTCAGAAGAGTGCATGGCACTTAAAAAAGCTGATGACTGTAGAATATCTCTAGATGCCCCATGGCCAAGCTCACCTTCTGTCAATGTACAGCAGTCAAATCCAGAAGTTTCTTTCAATGGAGCGCTAGGAAAGTTCTTTAATAAATGAGCTGCAGTATCTGGTTCACATTCAGAGTGGAGGCTGACCTTTGGCGGAACACAGAATTGTGCCAATCCAGATTTTTCACAACAGACAGTTACTTCAGGGACTTTGCCTTCCACCTGCACAACAGTTTCAACTGCCCCATGATCCAAAGATGCCAAATAGAAATGCACTATTCCCATTTTTACTTTTTCATAGGCAGCCCCAACGGTCATATCAAGTGGCAGCACTTTTTCTTTAAAATGCCATATTTCAAATGAGAATTGATTATCATTACCTTTCTTTGACTGACCACGTGGGAAGAATAGATCCTTATCAATCTTTAAAAGGTCATCACAGTCAACATTTTTTGACACAGAAATTCTTCTAGTGCCACCCCCACCACGAGCACGGACTTGCTTACCATTATGTATCCACCCAATCTCGATTTTTCTGGTGCTTTTTGCAGCATGCTTGTTTCCCAATTTCCTGTCATTGCACTGACTATGTTTGTCATCATCCCTTGAATCCTCAGTGGCAGTCAATGAAGGCTTTAATTTCATTTTCTTTCTCAGTTTGTCAAGGAGACTGTTTTTCCTGGAAGGTACGATCTTGCTATCACGTGACGTTTTCTCAGCATGGTTATCACAATAACTTTGCAAAGCTACTCTATCACCAAGAGCCGGCATGTACTTCTCTAAAGATGTATCTTCTATGAGCAAAACAGTTGAAGAGTCAATCTGTAAAGACAAAAAAAACCTGTAGTACAACTAAACTAATCTATATTAATTCCTTAAAGTTTTTTTTTTTTTTTTTTATTCTGAAATCCCTTTACTGAAGAACATGTCAAACTGTGTAAGCAATTTATTCAACTTCCTGTAATGCACATCATTTTTGCACCTGTTGAATGTTACTGTATATCACCAAAAGCATGCAAATGGAGAATTCAAGAACAGAAATAAAAAATAAAAAAAATGTATACAGCAAAATGTTTGTGACGCTCCAACATTATACATAAAAATACCTGACAAAGACACACTGATAAAGGGAATGGCATAGTTATGCTATACTTGGTTGTTGGAAAAATCCACAAATTACATTTTCAATTAAAAGGAATTAAGCCCCCCCCACAAAAAATATTATTAGTAAGTGCATGCAAAATTCATGTGTAAATTCAAACGACCTGACTGCCTGGTTTCTGGTCCCAAACATCAAGCTGTCAATAAAGTCACTCTAACGAAGCAGATCTTACAGAACAATGAAGTACTCAACACATCAACTACTGGCTAATTGTAAAATATCCCCCAAAATAACAAAGGATATTGTTTTCCATTCTACAATTGATGTGTTTAAAAGTAAAGCCGTTAGTAGACCGATATCTGATTAAAGAAAAAAAAAAAGACTGAAAAGGTGTAATAGTGTCTCTCATTAGTACATAACTGAATAAACTGAGGGTAAAGAAAAAAAAAAAACCTGGAATACAGTTACCTTGAATTTGATATTCATGTGCAAATGACTCAGTGAAATAAATAAATACATATATAAAAATGTTGATGAACTTTACAAGCTGTATCAGACGCAGGAGTCACTTACAGTGCATTTCAACCGGTCAGTTGATCCACACAGAACATGACAACAACCCTCAAAGAATGTTATTTATGTATTCCATGATGTCAGACACAAAACCAATGACATTATTAAAATACACCTCAAATTAATTGAAACATTTAACAGTGTTCTGCTCAAATGATTTGTGGAGAAATTCCCCCCATTTACTACATATTTTTTAGGAGGAATTCACATAGCTTCAACTACAGTCATTTTTTTCAATTAGTTATTTGCACAGACAAATGCCCCTGTCAATTCGCAAGTCAGACTACTGTATTATGAGCTTCTTGGTTTATCTCCATCCATTTTTTTTTTATCTGAGCAGATGTCAAATAACCTTCGGTTTTTCATATAGATTTCATATATAAAATATATATATATCTGTTGTAGTTAAGATAAATGTATCAATTACAGAATGGTCAGAATTGTCCCTCATTATTTAGCTAGTAGCTGATATGTTAATGACTTAATTGTTCATTAGATCCCTTTCACTGGAGTGGCATAATTGACAATGTGAGGTTTCAGACCGACAACCTAGTAGCCAGGTTGTTCAAATTCACCCTTGAATTTCGCAGTGCCATAATTATACATTCCATATAATTTAAATTCCAAAAACTTATCTTCTGGGTTTTCATCTCCTGGATTACCTCATCAACAATCCCGGTCACAAAGAAATGCATACATATCCTTTTGAAGTGCCATTGCTGAAATTAATCTGGGGCAAAATAAACAGAGCTACATTTGTATTGTATAAATACATGGATGGAGGTTATAGTTGCATCCTGAGCCATACTAAAAAATAATGGCATAGTTCTGACATCAAAATTGCAATTGTTTTAAACTCACCACCAAAGAGCACATATTTTAAAGATTGCCAGCTCTCGCGTTTATTTAGAAAGCCCAGATATTCAATTACAAATAATAACAATAATAATTTCCATAGCTGACTTGTCAATTTAATATAACAGCTTTTCAACTTCCATGCTTTTCAACTTACTCTTTCAATGTTACGTTGTGTATTTTTGGTGCACTATTAAACATGTTAGTTGCGTGTTTATCTGAGGACCTGTTGATCACTGACAGTAGCTGCTGAATCGCTGTGAATCCGCTTTGACAAAAGAAAACGAGCTCTGTATATGCGAACAATGTGCGGTGGGCACTGAATTATATGAGGAACAGAATTCGATACTATACTAGCACAGGCCACAATATTTTAAGCGATAGTAACATCCATGTATTATAAAAAATATAATAAAATATATGTTAGGCTTTACTGGGTTACAAGAAAATAATCCCATCTCGGTGTTCTGTGGCATTTTACAAACCACTGGAGCTGACACTCTCTTACAGTAGCCTACATGTACAATTTAGCCATGCGTTTAAAATAACTTTGCTTTCTGATTACGGCTACTCCGTTCATAGTATTTTTTTTTTTTTTTTATTGCTTTACTAACAACAAATCATCTCTCTATTAACTATCATTTGTTTATTACTTAGGTTTTCCTAGTGCAAGGCCTACTCTATAATTCGGATATTTTCATATAAATTTGCCTCTGCACCAAAAATACATTTAGCTAATAACTTTCTTTTTTTTTTTTAACAATTTGTTTTGAACAAAAAAAAAATGTTGTAACGCTGCTGGGGAATTACAGTCTAGGTCGGGGATCGGCAGGCAAGGCGGTAATCGACTGCTATGTGCATTCCCTGGAGCTGACACGCCACGATTAAAAATAAATAAATAAATAAAATACATAAAAGTGCAGTAAACTTAATTCACATGAAGCCTTCACACACATTTTAATCATAAATATCTAACGGAATGTTGCAAACACACAATTAGGTTAAAAAAGTTTACTTTTGATTTCAATGCATCGACTAGTATAAGAGGTTTCAGAAACGTTGCTAGCAAATAGGGATAATTACTTAGCTAAATGAAACGATGCAACATAATAATAATAATAATAATAATAATAATAATAATAATAATAATAATAATAATAAGTAGAGAACATAATATGCAATTAGAAGAACGTTTAAACACATGATCCATGGTTGTCGTTTTTTAGGTTTTTTAGCAACGACATCTAATGGAAAAACATGTGAATTCAAGCCAAAATTAAGCTGGGCCTATGTGGGTTAGCTACACAATGCACAATTCACCCACATAATGTAATCGCGTAACGTTATTACTTGCTAAATGACATGCTGCTACATTAATAAATAGGCATACGTATTTAAATACATAATTAACGACTTTGTTATGCTTTAATAACTAAACCAATTTTAATTTGGACTAGTACTCACCTGAAAGCTTTAGGATGTGAGCAGAGTAGCTTCACACTATCCTCCTCAGCTGCTCTAAAATGCGCGGTTGAGTTGAGGGAGGGAGGTGCCAGTGATGGTAGCGGTGACGCAAAAGGGATGCCTCTTCTACTGTGATATTATTTTGTACGTACGAGATAGTATCTCGTACGTACGAGACGATCCCATTCATGTTTTTCTTCACCATGGGGTTCAGGGCTTCCGTAATTAAAAAAAAAAAAAAAAAAAAAAAAAAAAAAATACCAATACAATACAGCATTTTTGTAAACAGCAACACATGTAATGCACAATAAAAGAAACATTTTATTTGTGTCATCGGTGTCAATTTCAGACGGAGCTTCATGGTCGGGAAGGTGAAACAGATGAGAGATTTTTTTTTCCTCTGTCTTCCCGTCTAGTGCTATCAGTGTCAGCTTCTCAGACACAGTATAGTAGTTGCTCAGTAACGAGGTGCAAACAGGTGATTGATCGATCTGTATGAGCGTTTACGAAGGTGCTTTGTTAAAAAATCAAATTCAAATCTATTTTTTTTTTTTTTTTTTTTTTTTTTTTTAGCAATATAAAATCTAAGCCTATTTTTAGGGACCCCAGCTATTGTTATTGATTCCAACTTAAGCTCTTTACATAAGGACTAGCAAGTTTACATCAGGACTAGCAAGTTTCAAAAGGCACAATATTGTTAGTTTCTAACCCTGATATTATTGCATTTTAA
The DNA here is from genome assembly GCF_017654505.1 of Polyodon spathula. Lineage (NCBI taxonomy): Eukaryota > Metazoa > Chordata > Actinopteri > Acipenseriformes > Polyodontidae > Polyodon > Polyodon spathula. Next base: position 28,396,284 of record NC_054548.1, read on the forward strand.
TTAATTTTAAGCAGTTTATTTGATGAACCCTCGTCCGTGTGCCTCTGTAATACTGAAAATCACTGACTTTTCTTTCAAAAGTTTGTTCATGTAGGTATCAATATGACAGTTAATATACCATGTAAAAGCAGAAAACTTGAAATTTATAAAAAAAAAAAATTGCCTAAAAGTAATTTTTTTCTCCAGAATTATATTATTTGATGTCAAATTTGTGAATGTTTGTTAATTCCTTGTGACTTTGATTAATCAATTTGCTTAACTGAGTGGAATGTGAATGTCTTGTTTTGAAAGAAAACGGCCCATGGATATATAGCCTTTTGCTGCAAAACAAAAAATAAAATGAACCATTTTTAAAGTTTCAATAAATAATTAATAGTTAATCACAATCATAATTAATAGAGTGCCATATCAGTCATATTGAATATAAAAGGAAAATAAAAACTGCAATTCTCAAGTCTGCAAGTGCCTAATTGTGGTTTGAAACTGGAAAATGAATGCTTGCCATGCACAGGCATGATGGAAAATACTGTAAATTGACTGCATCTGTATTTGCCACCTTTTTTTTTAGTACTCTTTTGTCCAAATTCCATGGGCGAACATATATTTTAGAAAAATAAAACCGTGCTCAGTTCTCAGTGCTGTAAAGGAGCGGCCGGAAATGTCCGCTCAAGGAACTACACTCACACTGCTCACTCTCTGGGTCTTCCTGCACGTGGAACTGACAGCTGAGACCTCAGTCAGAATTGTGGTGCGAGCAGGGGGGCGTGACTACTGGACAGTGTGTTCTTTGTGTGTGTGTGTGTGTGTGTGTGTGTGTGTGTGTGTGTGTGTTCTACGATTGGTTGTTTATGTTCTGTTAATGTTCGCTGTTAGGCATGCAGAACCTGCATGGCGGTGCTAGTAGCCTTCATCCTAGCCAGCAAATGGACGCTCACTGAATTGTTCCCATAAAGCTCACCATCGGGTCTGTGATTTTTCATGTGAACAGCACCTGAGAGTGGAAATAACTGTATGGGGGGCTCTTGTTGGCTGAGGGATAATAACAATGTATCTGTTCATGTTTATCTGTTCAATCTATTTGTTCAATTCCACCAAACATGGGTGTTTACCCACTTTTTTATTTACCACTACACCACTGGTTTTACTTGTTTACAATAACAAATAGTAGATTAAACATTTTTATTTTTTACTTTTAATTTATTGATGCCAGCAGCTTTGCTCGCCTTAAAATATTTCCAGCTCACTGCGCTCATCTTAAATAATTCCAACCTCTCTTCGCTTACCTTAAAAAAACATTTCCCTGGTCGCTGTGCTCGGCAGGTCCTCACTACTGTTCTCTCCAGCAGAGCTTTTCATCTCTCATTCCATTACAGTACACCATGCTGGTGCAGTGTGCTGCTCTTTCACTTTTCTATAAGGCACCTGAAACGCACTGCAATGACTGATTTGATTAATCGCTATTTAAATAATTGCATAAGAGAAGTTATAAATATATTTATTTCATGCCTCCACCTGCTGTTTTACTTGCAAAGTTTCACCACCTGATACAAGAGCGCAACAAACTCAGCAATGCATTATCCACGTTGGTTAAAAAAATAAATGAAACACATTTTGTTCTATAAGGTAGGCTATGTTAGGTAGATGACAGATTCCTAATATTGTGAAGGTGTTTTTTTTTATCAAAAATAAAGTAATAAGTAATAGTAATAGTTGCCTACTTATTTTGAATATTAACTTTTAAATATTAAGCCGTGCTGTTTTGAGAATAGGCCTACACGGTGTATATCGTAGAGATAATATATTTGTTTCAATTAGTCACGGCCCCAAAGGAATCAGAATACTCTCATTTGGCCCCGAGAAAAATATTCTTGATAACACCATGACCTGCAATGGCTGGATTGTTTTGTTGGATTTGTAAAATATTCAGAACGAAATCTGCCTATTGAGAAATATTGTCATGCAACTGTCTGTAACACAAACCAGCCACAGGCCAGACTCCAACAGCAGCAGGAACAACATCATTGGGACCAACAGCTAAACAAACAAACTCAACAACAGGAAAATTACATGTCATTTATTCACAAACAGACAGATCTTCAGGAAACACTGAGCAGACTGCCCCACCAAAACAAGTCTTACCAGATGACTTGGAACTCCACATCCTGGTATGCAGTGCAGCAACAGAGTCCAAAACTGTTTGGGAAGACATTGTGGATGTCAATAAAGTGTATAATGCTTTACGGAAGTTTTAGGAAATAAATCATCTTGCCACAAAACTCTGTCAAGTTGCTTACTAATCACAACTTGAATGCATTTCAATGTCATTCTGACAACAAAGAAAAAGATAACGATGAAATCACTGTGCTGGAAACAACCAATGAACAACCTCACCCCAAAGAAACTTTGCTATGTAAGGTTCAACCGGATGAAGAAGCTGTCATTTAACACAATTACACAATACATCCCTATGACAGAAATACAACGAATCTTGGTTGTAAATCTCCCTACCGACCTGAGAGGGCGCTAAGCAGTGAAGACAGAGTTCTTTGGATGGGCTGGCCTGACAGTTCTTTCCCCGGTTCGGGAAGTTGGTCAGTCTGGAAAAAGGCGAGACTCCGTTGCAAAAACGTATTGACTTGGAAGGGAAACAATGTAGCAGCCGTAGATTATAAAGGCAGCTGCATTCGTTTACCAAGGGTTATGTGTGACAGCATATAAGGGGGGCGGAGAATAGTAATCTGTTCCTTTGTATTGGTTTGTAGTGAGTAAGAGCCAGAAGGACAGTACACAGTATATAAAACTGAAATCGTGAGTGTTGTGTTTTTGTTTGTTTGTAATTGTCTCGTCTTCTCTTGTACGTTACCAGGCAGTTAACACAGCTGTTTGGAGCTGTCGCCAGGGGTCAGCACAAAACTAGACAACACGGTACCTTTGTCACAAAATATTTGTTTATTATTTGGGACTGTCTGTTCTTATTATATGCCCTGTGCTGTACACATTGGTGTGTACTGCCAGGGAACTGTTTGGTTGCCAGACCTAGAAATACAACAACAACATTTCCTAAACTATCTCTGTCTGCTTCTTACACGCACTGCATCACCCCTGCAACTGTCTACAATAATCCACTGTGCCATAGTCCCATACACAGTGAAAGAAAGGTACAGCTAGTGATCTTTACCAAATGTTTCACATACAGGATGATGCTCTGGAAGACTGGGGGACTGGAAAACTAGACCAGACTTGTACACTCAAGGAATTCATGCTGAACAAACACCCCGTTTGAATCTAACAGTTTGTCAAACCTCAGCTTCAGTCATGCCATGCGCAATTTAGGCTAATCAGCAATATACCTTTCACCTGCTGCATCAGGCCAATATTTGCCAGATTAGCAGAGGACCTGGACTGACCTGGGACAATACATAAAGGAGGTGAATGAACCAGGGTTTGCAAACGTGACCATCAGTGAACTTGTCGCACGAGATCATGTCAGTGCATCTTGGTTCATGCACTTGGTTTCTTGCAATCTTGAATTGTATCACATCCTCAAATGGCCCTCTGGGGAAAGTTACACATTACTTTTGCCGCTGAGAGTACCAGGGTCATGGAATGCAGCACTTCTTTGGGTGGAAGATGCATCACTTATTGGAGTTTCCCCCAACTCCAAATTGCACAGTACATTAAATCAACATGCTACCTGTACCATTTTAAATGACCTGATAGCACCTGTACTCAGAGATTGTGTCTTGAAATGGCAGCAACATAAATGCAACAAGTACTGTCCAAGATCCAAGAAAACCAAAAACAAGGTGGTGATAGTTTGTCGCTTTGGATTTCCCAGAAAAGAACAAACCCTCAACCGTTACATTACAAAATACCTCTCAAAACCTGAGAAGAGTTTTGCCCTTGTCATCATGAATGACATCAACTCAAACAAGTCTCTGGCCAGCAGATTGTGAAATGTTGCTTTTCGCAGCTTGTCCAACAGAGAATGTGGTGCACTTGAAGCAGCAAACAATCTCCTAGGCTTACCTCTCTATGGCCCAGATCCGCAGACAACCATCAAGTGGATTTTTGTATTAAAGGGGTGATTCTACAAATGGAGTACATTTTATGTCCCTGGGCCATAATTTGGGTAAATTATAAAATACAATTACAAAACCAATGTCCATTGTAAAATACAATGCTAATTGTATATTTTAAATTTTAAATAATATAACATAAAGCCTTAACTGAGCAAATAATTCATATAATATATCCTATATGCATGTTTTGGTGATGTCCCTATAGGCTAATTTATAAATTCATTAATGAATTAAACTCAGTAAATTGTATAAAATATATACAATTCAGCCATTATCATGGAAAACAAACTAGAACATATTTGTACAAATATATATTTATATGTATTTTTACAGTTAAAATTTATCTACAGTCTAAAATTTATGATATGTAATGTTGTCCATAAAATCAGTGTCAACCCTGTTACTGGAGGAGAAATCCCCCCTCAAAATAATGGTTTATCATAAAACCATGTGATCTTCAGCATGTGACCTCATCTACAGGAAGAAGATAAGAGGCACAACTACAGGTATGTTTCTAAACATCTGTGACTATATTTTTCACTTTAAGTTGTAGTTGGGTAGACAGTATATTATCTAACCGTCAACAATGTTACTTAAAAGTAATTATGATAGTTTGATCCATTAAAAAAAAAAAAAAAAAAAAAAAAAAAAAAAAAAAAACACTTTTACATTGCTTATAAAGCCCTCTACTAAGATCACAACATGTGGTTTCAGGCTGTTTTCCACATGGCGCATAAAGGCTGAATAAGTGATAAATGTCAACACTGTTACTAGTCAACCCTGTTACCCATTTAAAGTAACAGAGTTGACTGAAGGTAACAGATTTGACATTTAAAAAAAAAAAATATATATATATATATATATATATATATATATATATATATATATATATATATATATATACAAATAAGATTACTTTGTTACAATATTTAACATAATTTTTATTTTTCTGGATTTGTAATTAAACTGTGTAAAGACCAGTAAGGAAATTCTTGTTTTTTTCCCAGACAGCTATAGAATAAAATGATACTTTCTGCTGCAGAAAAGCAACGGTGCTATCGTGCTCGCCGTGATGCCGATCCCGTTAAAAGAGAGCAGTACTTGCAAAGGGAGCACCAGAAATGGCAAGAAAAAAAGAAGCAGGGAAAGTAAAGTCAGTGGCTGAGCTAAGTGATAGGGAGAAACGTAGAAAACGCACATTTTTGAGAAAATCTCAACAGCAGTCTAGGGAAAGGAAGAAAAGAGTAGCATCTCTGGTAACACCCCCACAGAGCCCTGAGGAGAATCCACAGCCTGGACCATCAAGGTTAGATAGAGTATAAATGCATACAATATAAGTGGAAACATTTAAGATTGTATGTAAAAAAAAAAAAAAAAAAATCAGTGGTTAGTGTTAATATTTCTCAGTAGACCTTTAAGTAATTGTTTACAAAATAACATTTTCAAAGATACTTTTTGATCTTGCTTTTGCTTATTTACAGGCAACTTCAGGAGAAAAATAAGAAGGGAAAACAGTCAAAAATATAGAGAAATTAAAACATTGAAAAATTCTCTAAAAGGACAGCAGAGACTTACAGACAGGTATAAGAAAAGGTACCAACGCTTGTTAAAGAAAACGGAATCTCCCAGATCAAAATCAAATAGTTTGCTAAGAGGATTTTCCGTTCCAGATACTCTCCGTAAAACCCTTGTCTTTCATCATTCATTAACTGAAGACAATTAACAGAAATATTGCAATTCCAAAAAAAAAAAAAAGAACAAGCAACTTATTTCACAAATCATTACCAGAAAAATTCTAAAGAAGTACAGATTGCAGGAATGTGCTCAGAAAGCCTTTGGGTTCTCAAGAAAGCAGTTTCGTAGGGGCCTAGAAAATGAACAGGAACCGTTAACATTTGTTCGGAGAAAATTCAGAACAGCTGCTAATGAACTAAAGAGGGAAGTTGTTGTGCTTTACGTCAGAGATGATACCAGCCGTATAACTGCAAGCAAGAAACAAACAATTACAGTGAACAAATACAAAATGCAAAAACGCTTCCTAACTGACACATTGAAGAATCTGCACAGAAAATTCCTTCTGGAGAATCCATTTGCAACCATCTCCTATTCATTGGAATGCTTGGCTGAATTGATTTGCTGTGATCCTGCTTCGAAAACATGTATGTATGGTGAATGTGCCCAATGCAAAGACACTGAGCTTCCACTTACTTCTACCTATGATGCACAGGCCAATGTATCATACTGGCAGTGGACAACCAAGTCAGTGCTAAAGGAAAAAAAAAACAAAGATAAAGTAAAGGAACAGGTCCCTGTAAAAGGCACAGTAAAGCAAGAAATGGAAAGCGCCATGGTGGAGCTAGTTGAGATGTTTCAAAAGTTCTTGACCCCGTGAACTGAAGAAAAATTCATATCATATCGACTTCTCGGAAAACTATTCTTGCAAGTTCGGTAGTGAAATTCAAGCAGTGCACTTTGCCTCATCTCAACAACAAGTTACACTACATACTGGCGTGCTGTATCTTGGTGGAAAAGAAGAGCATGCCTGCTTTAGTACAATATCTCCATCCAAACAAAAGGGCCCTCCAGCAATATATGGGACTACCTTGCTCCTGTTCTAGATCATCTGAAAGAAGTGTATCCCTTTATGTCTGTTGTTCACTTTTTCAGTGATGGGCCATGCACACAATACAGGCACAAGGGAAATTTCTATCTTTTTAGCACTGAACTACACAAGAGAGGGTTCACTGCAGGAACTTGGAACTTCTTTGAGGCAAGCCATGGCAAAGGTGTTCCCGATGCAGTAGGTGGTGATCTGAAAAGAACAGCTGACAGGTTAGTCAGTCACGGAAGGGATATACCAAGTGCTGCTCGTTTGTTCAAGTCATTATGTGATGCAGGTACAACTATAAAGTTGTTCTACGTGGATAATGATATTGTAGACAAAGCCCCAGAAGAAATGCCTACAGGTCTTCCAATTGTACCTTCAACAATGAAAATTAATCAGCTCATCACACTTGCTCCAGGAAAGCTTACATATCGAGATGTTAGCTGTTTGTGCTCAACACAACAGGTGCTAGAATGTCAATGCTACAATACACAAAACTTCAGCTTTGCATTTCAACATCTTTCTGAATCTCCAGAGCTTGCTGATTGGGACATTCAATGGCAAAATGTCATTGAGAAATGGTGTGTTCTTAATTATGAAGATGAGTTGTATCCTGGAATTGTACTTCAAACTAATGAAACACATGTACAAGTGAAGTGCATGCATCGTGTTGGGTCCAACAGATTTTATTGGCCCAAACATGATGATATGTTGTGGTACTTATATGAAGATGTGATATGCATGATTCCACCACCAAAGCCCGTGACTGCCCGTCATGTTGAAATCCGTAAAGTAGTATGGTCCAAAATAACAGAAATGTAAAGCATGTCATTGATTTGTATGCTATAACAGTATCCATGAGTTTCCATGACTGCAGGAGCCTCTACACACAAGCTAAACACATACAGCATCCACACCACCTCCAAATACTCCTGGATATTTGTTTAGCAGCTTTAGTTTACACTAAGTATGTAATGTGTGATACACTATATGAGGCACATGTTCAATTTTTTGTGGCATCCTAGCACTTCTAAGTCTCAGTCACTTAGTCACGACATTTGTTTGCAATGTTCACAAGTTTTAAATGTGTTCTTAAATTGCTAAATTTAAAAGTTAAGTTGTTTTCATAAATGTTTAAAGAACAAAATGTTTAAAAAACAAGGAGCAATGAAAAGACTCTAAACCTGTTACTTTTTATGCATGTTTATTGTGGAATTTAAAACATATATATATATATATATATATATATATATATATATATATATATATATATATATATATATATATATACTGTATATACTATTAATTTTAGTGTGCAAACCAGTTCTTACATAGATAAATGGGTTTAATTTAAAAGATGTTTGATTCAAAATTTCGTTTTTAAAAACTGTTACCACGGTCAACTATGTTACTGTCATGTCAGCTATGTTACCTTTGAATTTATTAGTCTAAAATGTATTCAATATAGTTGAGAGAAAAGATAGCTTGAGTTGATTAAAAACAATATCAAACTGAATGATACAATGCCCTTCAGATTATAGAAATGAACCTTATAAGACTTTCATATAAAAATTGTAATACCTCGGAATCATTTCTGCAGATCAACAGTCTTAATAGTTTTTAAACATATGTTCTTTACTTCTTAACAACTAGCTTTTTTTAAACTAAGATAAGGGACACATGAACTGCCATATATCCATGAATTAGTATTTAATAGTAGACACACTTTGCTGAACAGTATGCTACATGTCAGTAACAGAGTTGACCAAAAATACTGCTTACATGTGGATTTTTAGAATAAATCTTTTAGGTGTTTTGCTGTTGAGCTCTGCAAAGAGCAGTTTCTGTATATTTGAAGGTTTATTTTTTAATAAAAAAAAATATTTTGAAAAGATATTTACTCTTGTTTTTCCTTTTTAACATGTTGCAAAATGTACCATAATAGTAGAATCACCCAAAGGTTTCTACCCACCAGCTAAAAATTCAAGGAGCACATTGACATGCTAGCAAATGAAAATCCTGACTCAAACGACATCTACCCTTGGGTTACATCAAAAAGAGAAGCACACCCTACTTAATCAATCATTACCATTAGTGTACAAGACTACCTAGAGAACTACTTCTTTTCAAGCCATGGAAAGACAGAACAGACCTTTTTCCTGAAGGGTGCCAAGGGTGCCTAAGTAGAAGACTTCTGTGCTTGTAGGGATAGCATTCAAAAAGCTATGGCCTATCATGATCAACTGCAACAAATAGCTGCAGCTGATGATGAGGAATTAGCCCGACTAGTAGAGCAGAAACAAAAGGAAATAGAGGCTGAAGAGGACAATGAGCTTGAAACAGAAGGACCTGAAAGTCAAGTGCACTTTGATCTTCTGTGAGCTGCAGAGGCAATGGCTGAATTCAGACATGTGGCGGCACAACTTCTTCTACAAAATGTAGAAGATATGCTCAAGTGCTTTACTAAAGATCAGCAGAGAGCGTTTCAACACATTGCCAAAACTTTGCAACGACAAACTGAAACAAACACCCCCATCCTCTGCATGTTTGTGAGTGGCACGGGAGGCAAAGTGAAGACTTTTCCAAGTCAAACTGTCATAGCATGAGTGAAACAAAGCCTTGGAAAAGAAGTGGCAATCACAGCACCCACTGGAGTTGCAGCTTACAATATCAACGGGACGCCCATTCATAGACTACTAATTCTTCCAGTGGAGCATGGAAAAACACTGGTGTAACGTAACCTCTCTGATGAGGTACTGCAATGCCTTCATACAGACATGCAAGATGTGTCCCTCCTCAATATTGATGTGGTCTCATCAATGGGGCAAAAGGGAAGCTTCAAGCTGTTTCCTACTACCTGGAAAACACAAGTATGGTCAAAACCATAAACATCTAATTTAACAATGGAGTCACCCATACCTTTGAACGTTTACGCACAAAGTTTGAAATCATGGACAGAGTCTACATTGTTCGAAAGCAGTTCCCTGTCATTGGTGCTCATGCAATCACCATTCATAAATGCCAGGGTATGACTCTAAAAACAGTTATGATGGATCTTGGTAACTCCATCTCCTCCTAGGGACAAAGTTTCTTTGCACTTACTAGAGTTACATCTTTATGCAGTGTCCACATATCAACTTTTTGACCCCACCTGCATTAAGGCACCTCAAACTACAGTTGCAGAGTACAATAGGCTCAGAGGGATTTATTGCCCTAAGTTGATAAGCTTGAAGGAGACCAACATGCACAAGGGCCTTAAGTTTATAAGCTTAAGGGAGACTTGCAACCTCTGAATGATTCATTAAAACACAGTCATCAAGAGGCTATCACTGCATGTCTAACTACTGTGGATCTTTGTCATTTTTTAGGAGAACCCTTCAATAGAGGTGAGCAGCAAGATGTTGCAGAGTTTCACACCAAATTGTCTGAAATTTGTCCTGAAGTATCTCTCATGGTTTCAGTCACAATAAGTCATGACATTCTATGTACTAGATGGAACTACTCCTCATCAAGCCGACAGGGGGTTGCAGGTTTACCCTCTACATGTACCTGCCGGTACAGATTCAATGTGTTTGGAAGAACTCATTTATAGAATTGGCAAATGGGCAACGATTCTTGGTAGCAAATGTAAACAATGCAAAAAATGTATTCAGTCAGCAGTAAGAATGATTTCACTCCAACTTATGCTTTGTGAAACCAAACCAGTCAGGATCATTACAAAGTGACACAATGCCAAGTTTACTGCTGCGCAGAAGAGCAAATGATGCACTCATTAAAGTCAAACTATGGCCAAGAAATGCAATGGAAATGGATATGACCTTTTATGTAATCTAATCTAATACTTTAGAAATGCCTTCCATTGGCCTAAGTTCATAACACCTTGTCACAAAGACGGCCAGAGTGGAGGACGTCAGATCAGAAACAGGAACCAGGAAATAAACGACAGAGGTGGAGTTTGGTGGAGCTGAGCGAATTGTCTCACTCCACATTTAATAAATGAACACACAGTCAGAAAATAAAAGGTTTGTAACAATAACAGCACACGACACGTGAGGCCAAAACAAATAGACAAACAAAACGAGTAGACACTAACAAAACGGTGGACGAACGCTACACAAAACAAGTACAGTGTGGGGTACTTCCAGCACTCGTAGCAATTGATATTTGTAATTACGCTTCTCCTCTCTCTCTCCGCCATTCTCCACTTCCGAACACACAAACAACCCTGAGTGAGTGAAAACATGCTGCTTTTATGCAGCTGTACTGAGACTCGATTGCTAATCAATCATTCAATTGGAGTCGCGGTACAACTGCATGTGAATTAATAAAGTGCAATTCCCAGTGCTCACATATTATTACTTTTTACTTGCACGTAAATTGCTATGCAATCCTCGTGCCTAAATAGAAATATACATTTTAAACACTCGTGTTACACAGACCCGTTTATATCCTGTGTACCAATGACTATACACCAACATTAACACACAACATATAACAGAAAATACAGGCACTTTGCCACAACCCTTCAAAGATTACCTCTAGAAAATATATAAACAAAGATTATGAATATAGTATATATATATATATATATATATATATATATATATATATTTTTTTTGTGTGGTGGTATGTATGTGTGTATATATATATATATATATATATATATATATATATATATATATATATATATATATATATATATATATATATATATATAGGGCTGGGCATGCCACACACCTCTATAACAAGGAGTGTTTTTTTCAGCATTAAAATGTGTTGTATACTACCCTTTAGCACTGTGTGTGTGTGTGTTGTGTGTCAATATATCAATACCTACCAAATATACGTATTTTTTTCACCACTGATGGATGTACATTTGCAACTAAAAGAATATAATGTTTACATTTTCAATACTGTCCAAAAGTCCCTTCTACCATTATTTTACTTTCAAATATTTTCTCATTGCCGTTATATTACGCTACTTATTATTCTCTTGTCTTTTTTGTTTACCATAGACATTCTCTAATATTTTTCTATATTGATAGTCAATGAAAAAAACAAGTTAGAAAAATGCAACACCCATTTAAAGTGGTGATATCATACACAAAAGCACGTTAGGAGAAGAAATTGGGGCAACCTTGTCAACCATCAAACAAATAGGCACAATTGGAAAGGTGCTGGTGCTTCTAACTGTGGTTCTTTTTTGGACAAAATAAAATAGGGGTGTAGCAAAGTAATCTGTTCCTTTGTAAATGGTTGGTTGGAATGGTTGAAAAAGCTTGCTTGAAGGTGTGCTCTAGTGAAGGAAAACAAGAAAAGGTAGTGTCAAAACCTTTTGATGTGTGGAACTCTGTTCTTGGTTATTTATTTTTGTGTGTTTTGCTTAGCTGTCCTGTTTTAGTTAGGTTCCTGTGTTTGTTCAGTTAGTGGTCTAGTAAGAGCTATGTGTTTTGTTTATTTTGTGTTTATTAAAAATAGCGTGTAAGCGCTTTGAAAAACTTCAATTTCTGGGTCCTGTATGTGTATGTATTTGTTATAGTCAGTCAGTGCTACTATGTAAGCCTGTGAATGCAAAGAGCCTTATGCCTTGTATTTCACCTTCCTTCCTCTGGGATGGGACAGTCTCCATTGCCCAGAAAGCCTTTGGTTTCGAGACCAGCTTAATTGGCCTAATAATTTTGAAACTGATTTGACAGGTTTCTACAATAGAGGTGATTGTGAGCCCTTTAAAAAGGGACAGGGTGAACCCATCTAGGAGGGGGTACAAAGATAGAGAGAGAGAGAGAGAGAGAGAGAGAGAGAGAGAGAGAGAGAGAGAGAGAGAGAGAGAGAGAGAGAAAAAACACAATCTGAAAGAAGTTACTGATAGTCTGGGGAACTGTTTATGTTCTGAGTGAACTTCAATGATTTGATGTTTTGTTACAGGTAAATGGCTTAGCCATCTTGTGTTTTTAGTTAGGACCAAGTGATCCAGTATATATAATAAGATAAAAGGTAGGTTTTTATTTTGTTATACGACGGCTGTGAACTGAATAAAGAACACCACGAGTGTTGTACTGCAATTGAAGTATCTTGCCTGTGTTTCTAATATGACGTGAACGAGGACCACCTTGTTTATATATATATATATATATATATATATATATATATATATATATATATATATATATATATATATATACACACACACACACACACACTTCTGTGGAAAGTGCCTCATGCCTCAAAAAATAAATGTGCTATTTAATTATATTTAAATGACTTTTTAAATTAAGTTATTCAGGAGGGAGAAGTATACTGATACGAACTACAGTAATTAAGAACAGTGGATGAATATCCCTCCATGTATATTACTTGGCAATTTTCTTCACTGTTTCTTAAATGTATAATAAATCTACATGTGCACTGTACTTCTGTTCTTAACAGTCTCCCACACAAGTGTCATTAGTTCGATTTTCTTTGCCTGGGTGCAAACCAAATATTTCTTCTTCAGAATGAATTACAGGAGTATGGAGAACACTGACTGTCCAAAAGCTTGTGGGGATGAGAGTTAAAAATGGTAACAATGTAAATAATACATAGAGCACCAGGATAACAAGATACATAAGCACACATCACACACTTTTACAATCCTAAATCACACAAACAATCATTAATACAGGCAATGAAGTACATGGATTAATTCAGTAGCCAATTATCCAGTATGCACTTTGCCAGCCAGGACAGAGGAGCCAGTTCCAAAGGCACTGCACTTGAATCTAGCTCCACTTTATGTTTAAACTGTACCTGTTCCTTTTAGTGGACTGGGCCTCTGTGGTACTTTCAATTGGTACTGATTATTATATCTTCTCATCCAATGTTGCCCCATTTTAAAGATTGCTGCCATTTCAGCCCATCCATAAAGCAATTCAACAACACATACAATTACTGTTCCCTTGCAATTTTCAATACAATATAATTAAAATATTCTGATCTTAATAATAAAGGGTAACTGGAAGTTTGTTTTAGACAGGGACTCTTCTGAAGAAATGAATAATTATACAATTAAGTGAATATGATATAATTGTAGCACAATGTATTTGCTCTACTTAGATTGCCTTGAGGTATGTTGATCCATGAGTTGCATCCCCTAGAAGTGTCTTCTAACTGTACATTTCATATATATGTGTCTTGAGCCTTTCAGCATACCGTACTTCAATCTCAGCTGCGGCTGCTTTGGATTGAGTGCCTGAATGCAGTTATTGTTTAAATAGAAAGTGAACCGCATAATGGAGGAGAGCACTAAAAATAAATAGGAGGTTTTTTTGTTTTGTTTTGTTTGTTTGTTTTTTAATGTTCTGACTGGACAGAATGATGCTTAGGCCAGTTTCACACAGATGCTCCAGAGGCGTGGTGAACTCAATTGAAATGAAGTACGTGTTAGAGATGCACTTCATTTAAATTCGATTAACTAATTGGTTTCATACTGGCGAACCAAAAGCATATCACACTTATTCCAAACGTGTCTTAAATAAAATTGCATCGTAGAAAAATTGACATATGGTTATTATAAAGAAAGACGGTTATTTGAGAACAGTAGGCCTACACAGCGCAATTCACTTGTGTAAAACAAACACACAGCTAAATAAGTTTTAATGACATTTAACCATCATTTAGGTCTCCTTTATTGTAAAAATAAATAATAATAATAGTAATAATAGCATATCATCTGTATATCATTTGTGTGCATGAGCATTAAGTGCAGCTTTGTTCAGTTCGCCGCTGAAGCTCCTTATGAAACCAAGGTGCACCAAGGCCACTCAGAGCGGCAGAGGAAGGCGTGCTCATGTCAAAAGAGCGTCGAGGTGAACTTAACTGTTTCAGGCTGTTCTCTACTCATAATGTTGTGCTTGAATTGAGTTCAGTATGCCTCTAGTGCATCCGTCTGAAACTGATCTACTGTCAAAGTGTGTTCCAGTATTATATATTATAGTATTATAGTATTATAAATCTAGTCTGCTGTGTCTCAGAATACACTAGCAGCAGCTCCCCAGCTATAGACAATAACAGAACAACAGCAAATTAAACCCAGCAGTTTTTACAGAAATTAAGGATCACTGCAAGACCACGAATCAAGCTAAGTATTAAGGTACATTTTTAAAACATTTTAAAAGTTCCATATCAAGAGTATTTAAGTTTTTCTTGTCTGTTTTCGTGTGTTTTTTGTACATGTATTGTAGTTGTGGACACACCTGAACAATTTTTCGTGTTAGTTTGCAGGTACTTTGGATAATGAAAAAATACAGATTTTTTTTTTGTTTCTCTCAAACAACAGTTAATTTCACGAAGTCCTTTCTCGAAGTGCTTACTGTAGCTACAATTGTATATATATATATATATATATATATATATATATATATATATATATATATATATATTTTTTTTTTTATTTTAAAGTCAGGTGTTTTATCTATAGGATAAATCCAAAAAAAAGACTAGAGATCGACAACTAGTTCGAACTTGTCTGTTGAAAATAACGAAAACAACATAAACAGTAAAGATTTGGTTACGGGTATCATTTAAATGCCTACTAGAGTTACCTATGATCTCAATGGATACAATTTCCATAAATTAAATACATTTAAAAATTATTTTATTTACAGTTAAGGAAATAATATAAATATTATATTATATTAATACATATAATAAATATAATAGATATAATAATAATATCAGTAATAAAACAAATTTAAATTAGATGGATAGTAGTAATTGTATCAATTTATTATGCGATTGAAAAACTAACTATTTTTTTTAAATTGCGAGATTAATCGCATTTTTTTTTTTTTATTGCTTTACCGCCCTAATTATATATATATAATATATATATATATTTGGCGCCATATATATATATATATATATATATATATATATATATATATATATATAATATGGAGTACACACACACACTGAACAAAAATATAAACACAACATGCAACAATTTCAAGGATTTTACTGAGTTACAGTTCATATAAGGAAATTAGTCAATTGAAATAAGCCCTAATCTATGGATTTCACATCACTGGGAATACAGATATGCATCTGTTGGTCACAGATACCTTAAAAGGGGCGTGGATCAAAAAACCAGTCAGTATCTGGTGTGACTACCATTTGCCTCATGCAGCGTGACACATCTCCTTCGCATAGAGTTGATCAGGCTGTTGATTGTGGCCTGTGGAATGTTGTCCCACTCCTCTTCAGTGGCTGTGTGAAGTTGCTGGATATTGGCAGGAACTGGAACACGCTGTCGTACACGTTGATCCAGAGCATCCCAAACAAGCTCCATGGGTGACATGCTGGTGAGTATGCAGGCCATGGAAGAACTGGGACATTTTCAGCTTCCAGGAATTGTGTTCAGATCCTTGCGACATGGGGCCGTGCATTATCATGCTGAAACATGAGGTGATGGCGGCGGATGAATGGCATGACAATGAGCCTCAAGATCTCGTCACAGTATCTCTGTGCATTCAAATTGCCATCGATAAAATGCAATTGTGTTTGTTGTCCGTAGGTTATGCCTGCCCATACCATAACCCCACCACCACCACGGGGCACTCTGTTCACAATGTTGACATCAGCAAACCGCTTGCCCACACGACACCATACACACTGTCTTTCATCTGCCTGGTACAGTTGAGACCGGGATTCATGCGGGAACAGCAGACTTCTCCAGCGTGCCAGTGGCCATCGAAGGTGAACATTTTTCCACGGAAGTCGGTTACGATGTCGAACTGCAGTCAGGTCAAGACCCTGGTGAGGACGACGAGCACGCAGATGAGCTTCCCTGAGACGGTTTCTGACAGTTTGTGCAGAAATTCTTCAGTTGTGCAATCCCACAGTTTCATCAGCTGTCCGAGTGTTATCAGAGTCCTGTCTCAGACGAGTGTACTCACCAGACGCGAATACTCCGACCAACCAACATGACGCTTTAAATTCTTTTACTTCAACCGGCGCCTTATACCATCTCTTTACTTGTTAGTTAAGAGATGGTCCTCTTTTGCAGACTGAAGCAAGTTTTCCTCAAGGATTTGCCTATATTTAGTTCCATCCATTTCGCTCTGTACCCTGACAAGCTTGCCAGTCCCTGCCAATGAAAAGCATCCCCAATGCATGATGCTGCCACCACCATGCTTCGCAGTAGAGATGGTATTACTTGGGTGATGTGCTGTGTTGGGTTTGTGCCAGACATACCGCTTTGCATTTAGGCTAAATAGTTCAATTTTTGATTCATCGGACCACAAAATCTTTTGCCACATCTTTTCTGAGTCTCCCACATGTCTTTTTGCAAATTCCAAGCAGGATTTTACATGGAGTTTTTTCAGAAATGTCTTCCTTCTTGCCACTCTTCCATACAGGCCAGATATATGGAGTACCTGAACTATTGTTGACACATGGACAGTTTCTCCCATCTCCGCCACGGAGCGCTGTAGGTCTTTTACAGTTATCATTGGCCTCTTGATGGCTTCTCTGACCAATGACCTTCTTACCCAGCTGCTCAGTTTGAGAGGACGGCCTACTCTAAGTAGATTCTGGGTGGTGCCATATACCTTCCACTTCTTAATGATCGACTTGACTGTGCTTCAAGGGATATTCAATACCTTTGAAATCTTTTTATACCCCTCCCCGGATCTGTGCCTTTCCACAACTTTATCCCGGAGTTGTTTTTAACGCTCCTTGGTCTTCATGGTAGTATCTTTGCTTTGATTGCACTACCCAATTGTGGGACCTTACAGATACAGACGTATTTAATGTGAAATCACAGATGGACTCCATTTAATTTACTGTGTGAATTTTGAAAGCAATTGGTTCCACCTGAGTTTAATTAGGAGTGTCATAGCAAAGGGGGTGAATACTTACCTAATGAAGACTTTTCAGGTTTTTATTTTTAATTGATTTGTTTTTTCACCCCACCCTTGAGTAAATCAAATTATGTAAATATGTATATTCTCTTCAGCGACTTTGGGACCTTAATAATCACTTAATATGCATAATAGGAGCTACAGTTTTTGTGGGTATACAATCCTCTCAACATGCACTATTGTATGATTGAAATAAAGCCAATTTTAAACTATTTTTTGTCACACATTAAAAAATAAAATGTAACTTATAGACAAGTTCTTAAAGTTCTGTAAGTTCTTATAATGTAAGATCCTTACTTCTTGGAAACAGATGCATTTGTGTACTTTACACTGCCACAGTTTTTGAAAATTCAGCACTTCTTTTGGATAATATATCTGGATAGCAATGCCCCAGTTAGGGTGACCATCCATCCCTAATTGGGTGGAACAGTCCATCCCTAATTGGGTGGAACAGTCTTGCATTTGTTCCGATTTCCTAGACACAGTGCAATCTAACACTTTAGCGCCATAGTCAAACCATAGCATATTTGTTTATAGCACATAGCACCACCCCTGACTGATTATTTTGCAGTGCCGTACACTTGCACGCTCGCCAGTTGAAACAATACAAAAAAGGATTTATATATCTTGATTGCACACCCCCCCCACCACACCCTCGTTTGCTCTTCGAGACAAACAGTAAAAAAAAGTCTAATCTAATCCATCTAATTACAAGTGTAATATCCTATACAATGATGTATGCTTGTTAGATATATGTAGTACCATGTTCAGCACATCTCTCTTTAGGACCTGAAGAATGACTCTTGGAGTTAATGAGCAAAAAAAACCTCAAAAGATACAAAGGAAGCAGTCCCTTGGAAGAACAAAAGCCAATAAAATTGTATGTGTACACAGCCAATGAAGCTGTCTTTGTAAGTCAAGTAATTAAAAGATTAGTGATATAGAATTATTCATTCTGAGGGGGTAACCTGTTATTAATGGCACTGCAGCACTACGGACTACTTTATTTTGGCTTTTATCAGCTGCTTTCATATCGACCACATCCCCGAGGCGAGATTGGCTTACACTTCATTAACTGAACATTGAAGCTTACACTGGACAGCCAGTTCTTAACATTGTATTAACCATATTATCCACATACAGAAATGTATTTAACAGATCTTACTGATGTCTAGAGTATAAAGAAAATAAAATCCCAAACTGAAACTTAAATAAATTTTTTATGTTGTGTGCATTAAATATAACCTGATTTTATTTTCAATTGTTTATCTAATTAAAGCTATTTTCTAGTTTTCTCTTAAGAATGAAAATAAGTAATTATTATTCTATTATTCCTCAGGGGTCAGTTATCCCTAGTATTGTAAAATAGAGACTAAAGGTCTGATTACACTGGGAGCGGTAGTGGAAAGCGGTAAACCAGGCGGTTTTTCATATATCCCTGGCTTGGGGAAACCTTGCGGTATATGGAAATATGGAAATGTATTATCATGTTAATGTTGAGAAAAAATTAATCTGATGAAGGATGTCAAGATAAAGATAAATATATTTGTATATGCTACATTTATGTATATGTCTTCATTAAAAAAATAACAAAACATGTAGCATTTCACCTGTGTAGCGTTCTCCAGAGTGACCATTATATTTATATTAATAAATGTTATATATAGATCTAAATTACGTAACACATTTTATATATATATATATATATATATATATATATATATATATATATATATATATATATATATATATATATATATATATATAGTGGTAGAGAGGCACAGAGAAGGAGAAGTGAAGTCCATCATTAAGAAGTGGAAGATGCATCATACCACCCAAACACTACCCAGATCAGGTCGTCCTCCCAAACTGAGCAGCCGGGCAAGCAGGAAACTGTTTTGGAATGTCACTTTTAAGCTAGCAATGACCTTGAGAGAGCTGCAAAGTTCTGTGTCTGAGATGGGAGTCAGTGTTCACATATCAACAATAAGCCGGTCCCTACACAAAGCTGGCCTGTATGGACAGGTGGCAATAATGAAGCCATTACTCAAAAAGCCTCATCTTAAACCACTGTGGAGTTTGTGAAAATACATGGAAATCATACTAAAGACATGTTGAAAAAGGTTGTATGGTTAGACGAGACAAAAATTTTACATTTCAGTATAAATTACCAGCATTTCGTCTGACGCAAGCCCAACACTGCACGTCACCCAGTCAACACCATCTCAACTGTCAAGCATGGTTTTGACAGAATGTTAGGACAGAGGGGAGAATGGATGATGCAAAGTATAAGCTAATCCTTGAGGAAAACCTGTTTGAGTCAGCCAAGACTCTGGGCAGGAAATTCACATGTCAGTAGGTCAATGACCCATGTATTTACAAACTTTACATGTACTAATGCAAGTATTTGTAAAACGTATTTTGTCAATTATTCTTTTATGTTTACTGTAAGCTAAAATATCACCTAAATTAGCTTCTCTTTTGCATGCTGGAACCTTAAGAAATAATTTTTTCTGAATTATGTAGAATCCGCAAGTGTTTCCAAACTATCTTAGAAATATTGGGCAAAAGTTTAGAGTACGTCATTACTAATGGGACTCTTTTGACCTTTTTATCTCTATTTTTATAATCTAGTATTTTTTTTTTAGTTTGTTTACTTTTCTTAAGTCTGTTTAATTCTTTCTTTGTATCCTCTATATAAAATCTTTATTTTATTATTTTTTTTTTTTAACTCGCGTCTGAATCAAACCAAACAATGCGACAGGAAAGCCCTGCTAACATGTATTGTTTATTTTTAGAATTGTGTTTTCCCCTCCGCCCCTTTGTTATTTTTATATTTGTTTGTTGTATGATTTATTGTATTTATGATGGCTTGGCTGTACGTTTGGTTTTGTATTGTTTTGCAGCGTGGATGAGTAGCCCCATCCACATTAAAAACCTGTGCAGAAGGTGGCCATCTCTCAAATTAATTAAGTGATTAATTTATTGATTAATTTATTATTGGGAGATGGTCATCTGCAGAAATACCTGCAGCTCTCTGCACTCGGGGTGGATGTTTGGAGGTGGAGAACGGGAGAGCGAGAGGAGAGATTACATTAAAACAGAAAACATATAGGAACAGTGAAGGCAATTGCCCAGCCTGACCTGTGTGTAGTTTATTTTGTGTTCATGATTTTTTGTTTACATCTTTTGTTTCACTCTGTGAGCAGTGTCTTTTTGTTTAAATATTTTATTTAGTTTTGTTCTTTAATAAATGGAACACGCCGTGCCTGTGAATTGCAATACCTGCCTGTCTGTTTGTTCCACCTGGCCTGACGTCACCGTAATGCCATTTCCTGCCACACATATCATATAAAGATAGTGTGCATTGCATGACTGAATTGTTTACCTGGCATGGTGAATCCAAGATTTTTATGACAATATAATTTAAAAACCTGAACAAAGAAACCTCCATGAAATATTACAAGAAGCCCGTCATTATTGAGACCACTTTTCTTTTTCAACTTTGAAGTGTTTTGCTTGGAGGTCTATGGAATACAGTACACTATATATGTTTTCTGTTGCTCTTCATATGCAAATATTTTTACTTGACATGTCTAGTTTGGCCGCTATGGTGTCCCAGGTGTCTTGCTTCTTTAGCGTATCCTTATAATCTGAACGGGACGTGTCACAGAGTTGAGGGCATTTTGCACCCTGAAAACATATTTTGTTTGCCATCTCTCACTGTACATAGTGCAGATAACGTCACACAACAACACTTCAGTTGATTGGTCTAGATCAGTGGTGCACAACTCAGTCATGGAGGACCAGTGTCCCTCCTGATTTCTGTTCTAACCATACCCCAAATTAGTTAATTGGACCAATTAAGCTTCTAATTAGGTCCAATAAAGTACTTTAGGGTGCAGTCGGAATAAAAACCTGCAGGGACACCGGCCCGCCAGGATCGAGTTGTGCACCACTGGTCTAGATGGTAAATTGCCATGCAATGTTTTAAAAAAACTGCTCTGGTTTCTATCCCGTGTGGTTTTCCGCCGGGCTGTTTTTCCGTTCCACACTAGGTGTAATTGCACCCATTCAAAACAATGGATTACATTTTTTTTTTGCCACAGGGTTAACCACTTTCCGCTACAGTGCCCAGTGTAATCAGACCTTAAAGCTGGCTGTATCATAAAATTGACATATTTTAGAAACAAACCTGTCTCAACACATCAATTCCAACCAATACAAAAATAAAAGCCTCAACAAATTGTCTCAATGTGTTGCTTCATTTCCAAACTCCTATTATACATAGAACTTCAATGCAACACTGAATTACAATTTTTGAACTTTTGTTATTACCGTTTCAAATACTTGTGTATTTCAACTTTCTAAGGGTAAAAGCTGTAACGGATGAGTTGTTTATACGTTATGTACACACATAAATAATGTAATTAAATATTGTGGTCTGGAAGTGAGAACATTAAAACTGGGGCTACACTGTACAATTATAACTAGTACAGTACAACTGTTTACTATACTTTTGAGTTTTACATTTCGAGAGAACCTCTTGTCCAATTGTGATAAAACTTGCTTGTGACAGCCGTGGGGGAATTATGTCTCTGTATACTTAGATTTTCCATAACAGAATTGTTACAGACAGAGCCTTTATACCCTCACTATGTCTTCTGTCACCCCTCTCTCACACTACACTGTAGTTCCTCTTTAATTTTAATATAATCATATCCTACATATTATAGACTTTTGTGTAAAATATTCCCATTAAACCATGTCTATGGAGCAAAACATACAAAGGAGCAAGTATCATGCTTTATTCAAAGAAAATGTATATTTTTCTCAGGTGGAAGAATCACTGATGGCCAGTAAGTAAGTAAACGCTAATATACTCTTACTTAGTACATAATTAGCACTAAACATCAAAGGCATTATACAACACAGACCAGGAATTCCATTAAACTCTTTTTAATGACTCATGGAAACCATCTTTGATTTTTCAAAGACAGCTCTGTCTTTATTCACAAAGGAATGTGTTCCTCTTTAATAATTATTAACTAAGAATGTATGTTCATACTTATTTAACCCTTTGTTTTCTGACAGGCTGTGGCAATGTTGCCCTGCCCCTGTGTGTATTTCGGTGTTGTGTGTTAATGTTGGTGTATTGGTACTCGGGGATATAATATGGGTTATGCGCACAACTGTTTAAAATGTCTTTCTGTTTAAAAGGATTTCACAGCACTTCACGTGCAGGTAAAATGTAATATGTAAGCATGGGAATACATTTTTATTAATTCACATGTGGTTGTACTGAGACTCCAATTGAATGATTGAATAGCAATCGAGTCTCAGTGCAGCTACATAAAAGCAGCATGTTTTCACTCACCCGGTGTTGTGTGTTCTGTAAGTGGAGAACAGGATTGGAGACGGAGGTTATAAAAGTAAAGTAAATAACTGTTTTTGACTCACCGTGTTTGTTTGTCTGTTAGTCCACTGTTTTTTTAAGTGTTAGTCCGTTTTGTTTCATCTTTGTGTTTTGGCTACCAGTACCGTGTCCTGTTTTGGTGTCAGTGTTTTGTTATAACTTTTTTTTTTTTTGCTGTCTGTTGACCTATTAAATGCTGAGTGCAACCAAGCGCTCAACTTCATCAAACTCCACCTCTCTGTGTCTCTTCTGTGTTGCTCCCTGTTTCTCATCTGAGTCATCCGCTACAGCCGTCTTTGTGACACAGGCATTTTGGTTTATATTATTCAAATATTCACTTTTTTGTTTTGTTTTTAGCATCTCATAATTTGTGTCATACTAGAAAACTAAACAATCCCAAGCTATGAGAAGATCTTGACAGTTTCTTTAGCAAACAGTTTATCTTTTGTTTCTAAACCTACTGTAACACAAAGCATTGCCAAAATGTTAATTCATATCAGATTTTAATAATGTTCACTTGTACTAGATTTTCCATCAACAAAGCTCTAAAATAGCAGATGTTATGGAAAGGCATGGCAGTAACTTCACAACAGGTCAGGATTAATCCTAGTAATTTAGGCAGGAGGTGTGTGTGGTTGTTTGTTGGCTTTACCTAGGCCAACTGAGTGCTGACAATCTGTATTGGACAGGTGCCTGGAACCTGGCAGCACCTCATCTGTGACTCTCTATATAATGCTTCCGTATCTGGGGATGTGTTTTGAATCAATGTTATGGTGGAAATTGAAATTGTGGACCAATTCAAATGTGATTGAGAATGAACTAATGGCATTGCTTGAACAACAAAAAATCAAAAACAAAACTGGATTGACTTATCTAGTTTACTCTCAAGCTCCGTTTTGGTTGAAAAAGCACTCACCTTATTTATTTATTTATTTATTTTTGTAACAGTGTCGTCTATGATCTTGCTTGTGACGTTTTCAAGACACAATCTAATAAAAGTTGTACATAGTTGTACAAGGAGATTAATACAGTTTGTTACCTGAAATGTGTTCTTGTGAAAAACAAATCAAAACAAGAAACATAAATGTTTCAAAATTCTGCACTTTCTATTCTATATCAAAACTGCTGATTTTGCAAGTGAACCAAAATTGACTTCAATTAACCTTATTTTATAAGCATTCAACAAAGCTCAGTCCTGTGACAGATCCATTAAAATATGCTGCTGCCAAAACAAAGCAGTAACAATCAGTGGGTAGCTGCTGTACATGTACCACCTAAAACATCCTGAATGTAAAAGCAAAACCATTAATCCATGAACAAATTGTGTCAGATAAGCCCCTGGCAGCTAACAATATCGAACATTTACTTAATGTCCCAGTGTAAAACGTTATGTCAATTTCCATCTGTTAGAGATTGTTTATTTCCTTTGTTTAACATTTTTTTTTTCTTGTAAGTGGACAGTTGCATAGTATCTAAAACGAGTGACAACACAATTAATAGTGTTACTCTTTTTATTGTTTATTTATCTTTGTGTTTAATTATTTATCTTTGTGTTTTGTTTTCTTTTTTCAACCATTATGAAATGCCCAGATATGTCACCTTACAACTGCACACTACTGATTAGGTGGACTAAAGCTCAATTTTGATCTCTTTTCATGCCCTTGTTGGTTACCTGATTAGCAAATCCTGTTCCACAACATTGCATTGTAATATACAGTACATTGATTTTAATAAATGGCTACAAATAAATACAGTGTTTCAGAAACAGACATTTCATCAGTATGTATGCACAATCACGTCTGCCAATTAGATGAGCAGTATTTGAATGTCAGGCAGGGTGACGAGGAAATGGAGGATGGGATGGGCAGCTGATATATTTAGCAGAACCAGTGATTATAAAACTGGGAAATAAGAAAGCAGAGAGGGCCAATTCAAGGGTCCATGAGGAATAATAATAATTTTAAAACATATGTGACAGACATTCAATTAAGTTGGTTCCTGTGGTTACAAAACATACAGCATATGTATATATTATGTACTGGTTATGACATGCTGAAGTCTGTTAAGCCAATTGGAATAGAGCAATATCACATAGTTAAAAATAACTTTTTTTATTCAGACAAATCTCAGTTTCAGTCTGGCTCACTTTTTTTTTTTTTTAATGATTTATTATAGTCTATTATAAATGTAATGTGGTATAAAATGACTGCCAGGCTCTCTTCCGACTGAAGCACAGGAATCCCTGCTCAAATGGTTCCCAGCACACCTTACACAATAGTGCTCCATATTGGCATACATCCAAATAAGAACTAAATGATTAAAAAGATTGAGAACTATATTTTTATTAAACAAAAAAGAATAATTTGTGATAGACATTCAATTAAGTGCCAATGATTGTTTATAGAAAAAAAAATTAGGACGTGGTCAACCGGTTGCCACATCACCCAGTTTATATCTGGTTTATAAAGTTTGCGTTTATAACTACACCTGTGGTTCATACCTGAGGCAGTTGGAGATTGACACTTAAACAGTACACCTTCACACCATTCATGCAAACACACCCTTCGAAGTGAGAATGCATAACGTTATCTGCAAAATGGAACCAACAAATAATCGAAGAAAACCTTTTGTGGAAACAAAATTTTCTGTGGAGAATTTATTTTTTAAATATATCTTTTTTTGACAACAAACAACTAACAACCAACTTAACTTGTCAATAGGTATAGTTGTGTATCTTAAGGATGTTCTATGAGGCAAAACTAGTCTGTTTCTTAGAATTGTAATGACACTTTTATATCGAAATACATGCTGGTAAAGTATTTGATTGCATAAGCTGTTAAGTGCATTAGAGACAATTGTCTTGCTGAGAAAGGGAGTCTGTACTATGTTTAGAAGAGATTTATATTCCATACTGTGGTTTAACATCATACTCTGGGACCCAAATAGAAACACTAATAAC
Source organism: Polyodon spathula (assembly GCF_017654505.1). NCBI lineage: Eukaryota > Metazoa > Chordata > Actinopteri > Acipenseriformes > Polyodontidae > Polyodon > Polyodon spathula. Next base: position 28,422,244 of record NC_054548.1, read on the forward strand.
TGACAAACTGTGAACCAAAACATTAATCTTTTTTTTTTTTCAGTATTAAATCACATCGTTCTCTAAATGTTACATTGTAAATTTTGAAGGAGACACGTTGTTTTATGGTTGTCCCTGAGTGGCTCACAAAGTATGCTCTCCTGCAGATTAGGAATGCCACATTGACAGGGACTTTGTCCTTCAAGGGCCAGAAGCTTGCCAACATCTGTTATAGAGCTCCTCAGTGTAACAAGGAAATGTAATCGCTTATCCTATTTTCATGGTACTTGGTACAGTCTGCATTGCTTTATTGGGACACTTCGGGAGAAGGAAAAATATCCTGAATAAACTAATGTTCCAATTAAACGAGAGGCAGTTGAGAGGACCTTAGTTACACTTTTTTGTTTCTTAATGATAAGAAAAATAATGAAATCACATCAAATTATGATTAAATGTTAAATACATCATTTAAAATACGAGTCAGTGTTTTATTTTTTTCATTCCTAGTCAAAATTTTGCTGTTTTGTATTTCTTCATGAAATGAAAAAGAATGAAATCACATCTTATCATCAGGTGAGGCATCTACGATGTTGACACGGCAACTTTCTTTGAAATAACAGCCTGAAACATGGTTTACGCAATTTATGCAAGTCACAGCATAATCACATACTCACTGCACTCTGCCCCCAGACCTGACTTTCTTGAAAATACTTAAACTACTAAAAGACATAAACAGCAATGGGAAGAACCTTCTTCCAGAGAAAGCAGAAATCCCGATTGTCAGTTTCCCGATTAGCAGCTCCAACTGTATTAACATTATTTAGTATTTCAATCAGTCTGTATTTAGCTACAATTTTGCATATGTCTGGAGAATTGCTTATCAAATTGTGAATAAACGTTGAATTGGTAATTATTCTATATATTCTATATTATTCTGTACATACTTTTGGTTGTCCTAGTTATTAACTTTTTCATAATACAGATAGCTCTAATTTTTTATTTACAGTCGTGGCAGGGAATGTAAATTAACAAAATGTCTGTACTGTGTTTTTGTTTTGAGTGTGTTCTACCATTCAAAACATATATAAAAGTACAAAGGTATGTGATCTATATGATGAATCTGTTACAATTACATACATTAAAATGACAACAGAGCTATGAAGAATAAATATGAAAAGGCAGCAATTGTGTTTTCCTTGCTGAGGGACTCTAAAGTACATTTACTTGTATTGTATTATTTATTACAAGGATTTCATTATACAGTACCACCAATGCAAAGGTATGTATTGCTCATAATGTTTGACCAATAATATTTTATAGTAAAATAAACATGATCGTTGATATCATGCACTGTAATAATATATATATATATATATATATATATATATATATATATATATATATATAATATATATTACAGGCGTGTAGCTAGTCACCAAAAAACAAAACAAAAAGTGAAATCTACTGTGACAGACCCATATACAAAATAGTAAGTTTTTAGCTGTATTTTATTTATTTATAACAAAATAAACAATAACTCAGCTCACAACACTCTCCAACACACTCTCCTCCAACAGTACACCTTCCTCACTTATATATTAGTGACCTGAAAATTAATCAGTAAACACCCCCACAATCCACACGTGAACAATTAACACAAACACACACACACACACACACACACACACACACACACACACACACAGTCACATCTACCCATTGTGATCAAATAAATGAATACATTGTTCTATAGAGCCGCTGTACATTCAGCTCAGTCAGGTCAACTTTAGCTGCAGAAGACATGCTCATTTTGATGCCGATAAAAAGCCATTTGCTGGCATCAAACTGTTTAATGAATCTGTTAAATTCTAAGCAAGTGAGCAAAAAGGGTCTGCCATCACTGCACTGCCATTGTCACCGTGCTGGAATTAAACCCTTTTTAAGATTTTTTTTTTTGCTGCCTGCTTCTTTAAAAATATAAGATACTTAAAAACTGGTACTTTTGTGATGCTGGAATGAGTAGGTCTTTACTATTTTTCTAGAAATAATGATTTAACCTTCATCAAATCCAACGGTACACTGTTCTTTGATCTTTCAATGCCCCCATGCTGTGAATGAGGCAACTGCAATTTTTAAACACTTACTCCTATGCATTCTCATAGAACCACTGCTTTTTGACAGTGCTAAAGATAGCTGAGGTTTATCAATATGAAGCTATAGTTCATGTTTACATTGAGTAATTCCTACAAACTGCTACTTCCTACTAGTTGCTTTGAAGTTTGAATGGCTTGACTTTGAACTTGGATGGGGATAAAGTGTGCACATTATATTAAAATGGATTCTAAAGGGATTCTCATTTTATATTAACTTTTTTTCTGTAGTCTGTGGTTTAAAACCTTCCTCTTCTGTCATTTACAGTCTTGCTCATGAGATAACTTCCACCATCAGTGCAAAATGGAGAGATCAAGTTCTGCCAGCCTGCAATTTTAATTGAGGCTTACAGAGTCCAAACTGAAATTGATTTAATCTTAATCTGGAAGCACTGCATTTCATGCCCACATTCACACAAAACAAACCCATTCAGGCATCTGTGATGTTAAAATTTTTACGAAGCAACAATCTTATGAAAAGAAACGTTAATGTGACAAATACTTTTGAATACCAAGAGGCTAACTTTTTTACCTTTTGATAAAATGCATACTACGAAAAAACATTCTCTGGTTCCACAATGTTTCGAGCAAGACTAATAAATCATGGTAACATTACAAGTTGATTACCAAGAATGAGAGTCCCATGGAATCTTTATGTTAATCTAAACAGTTGTTGCCCCTTTAGTCATCATGTACAGTCACCGATAAAACACACTGATATTTTTGAAAAAGCATAACGGAAGGAAATCTGGAGAAATATAAAGCAAATCTCTATCTGTAACTAACAGAACAGCTGCTCTAAAGAGACCACCATATAAATCTACTCTTTCGTAAAAACCACAACCTTAAATTAAAACTTGCATTAAATCATAATTGTAATTTTAATTAATTACCATTATTACTATAACCCTCCCCCTCCATACCTCAAATTGGCCAATGCAAAGTAATTCACTCCCTATCAATAATTGAATTAGATGGTATCCAATAAGGAATTATCAAGGGGAGTGAGTGAAGAAGCTATTAGAAAATGATACAAACCAATTACAAAGTGTTAGACAGCACTAATGGGGCATTCTTGACACATACATTATTTGAGCCGCTCAAGACAATCTGGGAGATTTAGTGGTTTTATAACTTTTTTTTATTTTATTTTTTTAATTCTGTTTATTGGTTTTATAATAATAACAAGAGGGAGATTTTACAATCAATTACAGAAATCAGCAAATAGTTAAGAGAAAAGAGGGGAGAGAGTAAGGAAAGAGGTAGAAGTCAGGAAAGAACAGCAGGGGGAAACAGTAGGTCTTCCAGTTGCGAAGCAGAGAATGCATTAGCCAATAAAAACAGGAACATCAAGAAAGGGATGGGCGTTGGAGGCAATCAAAATAAGATAAGAAAGGTTGCCATGCTGTCTAAAATTTATCAGTGGAGCCACGAAGAGTAAACTTCATTTTTTCCAACTTGAGAAAATGCAACACATCTCTAATCCAGCAAATGTGAGTGGGCGGGGCAGCTTGCCTCCAATTTAGCAAAATTAAGTGTCTAGCCAGGAGAGTTAGAGATTTTGCTTTGGACAAACAATTAGTGCTGGGTACCACACCAAATAAAGCAGTAAGCAATATGGGGTCAATGTGCAGCTGCAAAATTTGTGAAATAGTGTCAAAAATAGAGTAAGTAAGAATTTAGCCGGAGGCAGGGCCAAAACATATGTAAAAGTGTAGCAGGGGCTTGTTTACATCTGTCACATGTTGGGTCAGTTTCAGGGTAAATCTTGGAAAGTTTAAGCTTAGTCAAATGAATACGATGGAAAACTTTAAATTGTATTAGTCCATGCCTTGCACAAATAGAGGAGGAGTGTATGCGGAACAACATTGCCTCCCAGGCCTCATCTGCAATAGCTTGTCCTAAATCTTATTCCCAGAGTATTTTTAAGGTGGACAGTGACGGGCAATGTAAGGCAAACATTTTTTAATGTATAGCCCTTAGAAATTGAAGTCAAATTAAGAATTGAGGCAACTGGGGAATTTGGAGGTAATGTGGGAAACTGGGGCACCCTGTTACATACAAAGTCACGCACTTGTAAGTAGCAAAAGAAATGAATTTGAGGGAGATCAAATTCATGAGAAAGCTGTTGAAATGATGCAGAAGTGCCCTCAATATACAAATCTTTGATGGAATTAATACCATGGTTACACCAAATATGGAAGGCCTTGTCTTGTAGGGAAGGAGGGAATAGATGGTTTGCATAAAGAGGGGACATTACTGAGGACTGCAGACCAAAGTGTCGCCTTAGATGAGTCCAGATCCTGAGGGTCGACCGCACCAGTGTATTGGTGGTGTAGTGTGAGGCTGGTAGAGGGATTGGAGAATATATCAAGGCCGGTAAAGAGGTAGGGGCGCAGGAGACTGACTCCATGTACACCCATGCTGGGGTGGTTTGCTGGTGGTGGATGTGCAGCCTGTGTAAAACATTACGGATATTAGCTGCCCAGTAATATAATTGAAAATTGGGCAAAGCCAGACCTCCTAATGGTTTTGGTCTCTTTAAAAAGATTTTACGAATGCATGAAACTTTTTTATTCCAAATAAAGGCTGAAATGATTTGATCATGTTCATGAAAAAAGGATTTAGGAATATAGACCGGAATGCACTAAAAGAGATAGGAGAATTTAGGAAGTGTATTCATTTTATAACTTCTAAGATTATAATATTACTATCTTTTTATTTTTCATATTCAGATATACTGGTATATAACCTCAGCACCACCTTATTTAAACAATATTTTGGTGTTCCCTGGGCTAAATATTGAAGCTCCATCAAGCAGTGCCTGTACAAGTCAAGCAGACAAGCATACTGTCTTATCAAATCTTTCTATTAATTTGTATTACAGTTTTTGAAAATGTGAAATGCTTGGTCAGAGTTTAAAAACATAATATCTAGTTTAATACAATTATGCGTATTGGGAATGTAAGAAATATAACTGTTCAACTAGTCAAACTGAAATATTATACAGAACTGATGTAGAGTAATTATGAGTGATTTATCAAGTTAATCTAATTTATCAATTTCTTAGTAAAGCGGTTCTTAAGTGGTCAGTTATCTGAAAAACTGATTTTTAAACCAGGTTTAAACCAGAAAGAACCTTTTATACCTTTGTCACAAAGATGGCTGGAGTGGGTGACGTGAGACCAGAAACAGGAAATAAACAACAAGAGAGGTGAAGTTTGGTGGAGCTGAGCGAATGGTCTCGCTCAGCATTTAATAAATAAACAGAACAGAAAATAAAAAGGTTGTACCAAACAAAAAACACAGGACATGACACATTCGCCAAAACAAAAGAGACAAACAAAACGGACTATACAGACAAACACGGTGAGCTGATTTAACGATTATTATTATTATTATTATTATTATTATTATTATTAT